>NC_036645.1:8763692-8874838 GCF_002806865.2 Cucurbita pepo subsp. pepo
TTTTTTTTTTTTTTTTTTTTTCTTCAGAGATAAACAACAGCGGCTAGCGTAAAGCATATCTTAGATGTCACGCACTCTTTTTGTTAATCTTTAATGTCATAAAAATAAATAAATATTATTTTAATTTCTTTAATATAATTTAATTTATCAGGTGTGTTTTTTTTTTAATTGAAAATAGTATTATTGTTTTTTAGTTGAATAAAAGATCACTCCAATCAAATATTGTTGGATGATGAAAGTCCAAAATCTATTAATTTAGGGAATGATCATAAATTTATAATCAAAGAATACTCTATCCGTGAGAGTCGTGTGGACAGTCGAAGGTATCAGAGTCATGCTTTAAACTTAAGTAGACATTGATTTTCTTTCATTTTCTTTATTTGTAAAACAAAGGAGGACAAAGTAGTAATAACATTATTTCTTTTAAATTATTTAAAATTTTAGTAGGGGTTCATCTCTATCAGTTGCAGTGTAGGACTGAAACTTTTGTTGGTTTTAATGGCCAGAGATTTGGACGATTCGGGCGATCGGCTTCTTGAAATGGTGTTTGGGCACTGTAACTATTAGTATTCCGTTATTCATTTCCGCTTTCACCTTATCCACGTCGGCGCTCTCCGGTAGAACAACACGCCGGTAGAATCTTCCGCTGCTTCGTTCCACACGGCGCCAAATGTCGCTTATCTCTTCTTTCTCAGCCCTAATTTCAGTGCTGATACAGAGGCCTCCATTGTCTTCAATCTCCAGTTTGACTTCGTGCTTTTTCACTCCGGGAAGCTCTAGCCTCAACACGTGCGCATCGGCAGTCTCCTTGAAATCAATCTGAGCGTTCATGGCGGAGGAATTAGAAGCCATGGAAGTACGGAAGGGACCAGCGAGGGCGTCTTTCTCGTGGAATTGATCGTAAGAATTGCGATCCTTGATGTAGTAGCGTTCTTTCTGTTCCTCGGGGAATTTGTCGAACGAGCGTCGATCCTCGACGTAGTAGCGCCCTTTCCAATCCTCAGGGGACTTGCCGCCTGAGGGGCGATCCTCAACGTAGTAGCGTTCCTTGCGATCAGTAGGGAAGAAGTTGTTGAAACGAATCGACATTTTCTGATCAAATCTTGAGTATAGGAGGAAATTTGTAGTGGAAACACTTACTGATTTGCTTCCAGGTGAAATTCGGATTAGGAGTTGAATTTATAGGTGGAGGAGGAGGATGATTACAGGAAATTAGGTAAGGATTTCTGGAACGGAACTGATTCAATTGTTGGTGGAAGTCGCAATAACCTGGATTATTCTGTGAATTTTTCCTTTTAAATGTGACTCGATCAAGTCAATTCCTGAATCTGTTCTCTCATATTGTTCCGAAGGTGACTTGCAGGACTCCATTTCAGCGTTGATCTCTTGTAATGGATTCCAGATATGTTGGTAGAGAATTTCGCCAATGGCGCCGAATCGGAAGAACATTTGACGCAATGAAATTCTGATTTGTTCGATCATTTCTGTTTTTTTTGTTGAGCTCTGCTTCAACTTCAGAATTAAAGATGATTCAGGTTCTTAAATTCATATGGGCCTGGCCATATATTTTCGTGGGCCGATGGGCTGTGAATCTTCTAGGTTTATGTCACGGCCCATTTTCCTGAATTTCGTGCCTAGTTTACCCTTAAATCTCTAATTTTTAATTTTTTTTTATGTAAATTTCAATTAATTAAATTAATGACATTCACTAATTTTTCATCAATTAATAAGAATTAATTACAAATCTTTATGGCCTAATTAACTACAGCTAAGAACTTAATTGAGAATTAAAATCTAATTAAACCAACCAAACAGTTTCAGAATTTAAAAGTCAAACTATTGCTAAAATAAATATTTTTGGAATAAAAGAAAAAAGTTGAAAAGCATTTTTTTTTTTTTATATAATTCATAAATAAATGGCATATATTTCAAAATTTGTACCAAAAAGGGCAAAGAGTGAGTGTGAAAGTGCAAAAAATAGGGAGAATAAATCGAACTGGCAAAGGACAAAGAAGGAAATAGTGAAAGATTCTCGCGAAAGGAGGGAAATACATTTAAAATTTCTCAATAATTTTATATTTTTTAATTTGACAATAATGTCAAATTTGGAGCGTATTAACCGAAATCCATGCTCTTTATTAATTAATTCAATCAATTATTAAAAAAAAAACGTATTTATTTAATTACTATATGAACAGCTTTTTTTAACATATAAATAAATAAAATTTATAAAAGATTATTACATAATTAAATTTAAGATAAGAGATTGAAAAAGTAGTGGGGAGGGGAGGAAGGAATAAACTTTAATAATTAAAAGAGATTTTGTTGCTTAAAGAGCGGTATTGAAAGACAAGTGCTCGGCCGTTTGACCACTTTTTTCCCTCTTGTTCTTACTAAGGCCTTTGGATTCTTTTTAATTAATTATTTATTTATTTTTAGAAAACGTTCTTAATTAAATTGCATGCTAATTATATCTCAGTGGGAAAGTTTAAGATCATAATTATAATTATAATTTAATTATAAAATAAATAAATTAAATAAAAAAAAAAGAAGAAGAAAAGAACAAATGTTTAGTCCACAAAGCAGAGAGCTGCTGACGTCACCAGTAGGGCCCATTGGGCTTAGGGATTCGTGATAAAGAAATAAGTCGTGTAGTGGGTCCCACTAATCGCTGAATGAGTGTGACCGGCGATAGTGGGTGAACTTGTAGCCTAGCAGGTTTCCTTTTCCACCGTTTGATGGATGAAATAAAAGGGAAACGGTGCGTTTTATTTCTCTCTCTCTCTCTCTTTCTTCCATTCTGAAACTTCTTCTCTCTCACTATCAGAGTCCAGAGATGGAGACTTTTTAATTCTGATTTTCTGTATTTGTTTTTGTCTCTGCAATTGCTGACTTTTCTTCTTCTTCTTCTCTCTTCTCCGGCATCGAGCAGAGGAAACGGACGGAAACCGAGAAGAATGGTAAGTTCATTGCCGATTCAGTTTCTCTCTTTATCTTTCTTTCTTCACTGCTGCTGTAATTCCTTGCTTTGCTTAGAATCCACAGCATATTACCAGATTTTTATTCTTTCTTTTTTTTTTTTATCTTCTTTCTCTGTTTAACGTTCAGTCGTAATCACGCTTCGGATCTTCATCGGGATCGATGAGTTTCGCGTGATCCTATTCCATATACCTCTTATGAGCCTGCATTTTCCTGGATTTCTGTAGGTATGTTTCTTACTCTTTCTCCATGCTACATTTTGATTCTGCTTTCTTTTTCGTTGCGATCTGTTTTGTTTGGTTGGGGAGGAATTGCAGGCTGAAGGAGGATTGAGAATGTTTTGCTTTCTTTTAGACAAAGAAGGAAATAGTGAAAGATTCTCGCGAAAGGAGGGAAATACATTTAAAATTTCTCAATAATTTTATATTTTTTAATTTGACAATAATGTCAAATTTGGAGCGTATTAACCGAAATCCATGCTCTTTATTAATTAATTCAATCAATTATTAAAAAAAAAACGTATTTATTTAATTACTATATGAACAGCTTTTTTTAACATATAAATAAATAAAATTTATAAAAGATTATTACATAATTAAATTTAAGATAAGAGATTGAAAAAGTAGTGGGGAGGGGAGGAAGGAATAAACTTTAATAATTAAAAGAGATTTTGTTGCTTAAAGAGCGGTATTGAAAGACAAGTGCTCGGCCGTTTGACCACTTTTTTCCCTCTTGTTCTTACTAAGGCCTTTGGATTCTTTTTAATTAATTATTTATTTATTTTTAGAAAACGTTCTTAATTAAATTGCATGCTAATTATATCTCAGTGGGAAAGTTTAAGATCATAATTATAATTATAATTTAATTATAAAATAAATAAATTAAATAAAAAAAAAAGAAGAAGAAAAGAACAAATGTTTAGTCCACAAAGCAGAGAGCTGCTGACGTCACCAGTAGGGCCCATTGGGCTTAGGGATTCGTGATAAAGAAATAAGTCGTGTAGTGGGTCCCACTAATCGCTGAATGAGTGTGACCGGCGATAGTGGGTGAACTTGTAGCCTAGCAGGTTTCCTTTTCCACCGTTTGATGGATGAAATAAAAGGGAAACGGTGCGTTTTATTTCTCTCTCTCTCTCTCTTTCTTCCATTCTGAAACTTCTTCTCTCTCACTATCAGAGTCCAGAGATGGAGACTTTTTAATTCTGATTTTCTGTATTTGTTTTTGTCTCTGCAATTGCTGACTTTTCTTCTTCTTCTTCTCTCTTCTCCGGCATCGAGCAGAGGAAACGGACGGAAACCGAGAAGAATGGTAAGTTCATTGCCGATTCAGTTTCTCTCTTTATCTTTCTTTCTTCACTGCTGCTGTAATTCCTTGCTTTGCTTAGAATCCACAGCATATTACCAGATTTTTATTCTTTCTTTTTTTTTTTTATCTTCTTTCTCTGTTTAACGTTCAGTCGTAATCACGCTTCGGATCTTCATCGGGATCGATGAGTTTCGCGTGATCCTATTCCATATACCTCTTATGAGCCTGCATTTTCCTGGATTTCTGTAGGTATGTTTCTTACTCTTTCTCCATGCTACATTTTGATTCTGCTTTCTTTTTCGTTGCGATCTGTTTTGTTTGGTTGGGGAGGAATTGCAGGCTGAAGGAGGATTGAGAATGTTTTGCTTTCTTTTGCGGGTTGGTTTTGGGTTGAGGTTGATTGATAATAGTGACATTCGCCATTTCTCTAGAAATAGCAATGTTTGCTCACTGACTCTGTAAATTATTTCAGGTTTTTTGTCTTTATCTGGAAGAAACTGCAGTCCTCTCTCTCTCTCTCTCTCTCTCTCTTCTCTCTCTTCTCTTTTTTCTTTTCCTTTTCGTCATGTAGATTTTTGTTTACTTCGATTTCTGAAGCTGCTAGCCGGTGCTTGGAATCAGTAGTTTGTATAAGAGTTGGGGAAATCTTTAGATCTGTGAACTTTCCTGCTTTGACTTCAATTCATGTGCTCTATTTTTGTTTAAATCTTAAAAGATTGCTCAATGTGGTAACAAAAGGGGTGAACTAGGGGAAAATATGACCAATTTTTTGTTGGATTATCTATAGGTAGATGAGAGAGTTAGGTATGCGAGGATGCTGTTTCTGATAAATAAATAAAAAAACCTTGGAAACTGTGGATGTTCGCGGTAATAATCATTTTGGAATAACTAAATTTGGAACTACTAGTGCCATTTGGTTTTGCATCTGAAATTGTAAGTTAAATAAGGCACGGTTGATCATCCTGGTCTTTCTGACATCGTTTAATAATGTACTAGTTTTCAGTGCTTGCTGTAGTATGGGATCCAGCTTGGAGCTCGGAAGGAGTTCAAGCCATCGACATAGCTCAAGGATTGGGAAGGAGGTGGCCGTGTTGCCCCATTCAAAACGGTGTCCATGTCCAACAGGACAAGAGCAGTTAAAGATGAAAGGTTCTGTTCGACCACGTACCGATTTATATTTTGTGTCAACGAAGGGAACCAACATTGCTCGGGAAAAATCTTCTATGTACTGGCAGGGTAAGAGCGTCGAAGGGAGTTCAATTGGAGAAGACGAGCTTGTTAGGCATATGTCGAACTTGCCAGGTTATCTCCTTCGTGCAGAGAGAGGTGAAAATCTCCAAGGGAAGGCTTTGAATGTTGGGGTTCTAGATTGGACGCGACTCGAGAATTGGAAACACAAACAGACGCGTTGTCCAACCAAAGGTAAAGATGATGCACTGTGCAGTGGGAGTAATTTATCATTAAAACAGACGAGTGGACTGTCAACTTTCCCTCGTGTAACTCACAATGAAAGATCAGATAAATCACACTCTTCACTTCGGTCTGGTTTGATCCCATCACTTAAGGAAGAGCGTTCTCATTGTGTCACCTCTGTCCGGAATGCCAGTCGTTCCCTAGATTTTGATAGTGTTTCAAAGAGTGCAATCAAGGGGCGGCAAAGAATACAAAGGACTTGTACATCATCCTCATCGGGGGGAAATGATTCAAACATGGTGCATGAAAGAGAAAGGACAAAGCGTTCTGATCGGAAGATGAGTTCAGAAATGGTGGATTTTTCCTCTCCCATGGGACATTCAGGAGTGTCGCCTTGTCCTAAAAGTACACATATTTTGGGTGGCAAAACAAATCATAGGAAAGAGAAGCCCATTGGAACAAATATCCAGAAAAAATCAGACGAGATGGTTTTAGGAATAGGAGAGAGACCATCAAAATCGACTTTTGACACATCACCTGGATTGATGAACAATAGTATTGAGAAGCCCGTTGAGACAAATATCCAGAGAAAAGAAGCAAATGAGAAAATGGTTTTAGGAAGAGGAGAGATGCCATCAAAATCGAGTTATGACATATCACTTGCTTCGAAGGATCATATTAATGCTGAAAATTATGGAACAAAGAAGAGGGAGGGGAAGCAATGCACAGATACTGATCTCCCTTACAATCATTTCAATTACCAGCAAGATGTCAATCCCCTACTTAAACTGAAGCCTAAGGATTTAGACGAACGATTTCTGCCCTTCAATTCCAGAACATCATTTGATGAGAACATGACAGATGTGAATTCGTGTACTTATTCAGAGATATTTTCTCCAGAGGATATTCTCTCTTCTGAATGTGGTTCAGACATTCCATACTCATGTCCGTTGCCTTCTTTAGCTGATGTTGAACCCATGAGGGGCAGAATGCAAGATTCTATGGTCTGTGATACTAGTGCAGAACTTTCATGTTCTTCATCCCAAGTTCCCCCTTACTCAAATCAGAAGCCAAGTTTAAGTCCTTCTGGAGGTAAAAAAACAGAAAAGGGGTCCCCAGTTATTAAGCCTACCCATTCCGACGACCTTGTTGATACTCTTGAGAGATCGGATGATAAAACCCCTGATTCAGGAGCTAGAAAAGGTAGGCATCCTTCACCAATTCGTCGTTTGAGCTTCAGCTTAGGACGGATGGGGAGAAGTTTCAGTTTTAAGGAGAGCTCGACCGTACCACAGTTAAGTTCCACGCACACTATTCCAAAATCTGGTCCAGTGATTTCTGAAAATGCTGGTTGCTCAGACAATTCAGATAGAAAGAAGGTAAATGGACATAACAGAACTAGGTCTAGCCCTTTAAGAAGATTGATAGAGCCAATACTGAAGCATAAATCCTCAAATTCTCACCATCCTATTGAAGGAAACGTCAACTCAGTAAGCCTTTGGCCAACTGGTCTTGGCAGCACTCACCAAAAGAAGCATAATGAGTCCCCAATGCAAGCCCTCTTACAATTTACGATGAAGAATGGTTTTCCCTTGTTTAAATTATTGGTGGATAACAACAGGAATATTCTTGCAGCCACTGCTAAAGATTTAACCCCGTCTGGGAAGAATGAATCAGGGCAGAACTATACATTCTACCTAGTTAATGAAATAAAAAGAAAGACCGGTGGTTGGATACGACCAGGGCATAGGGATAGAAGTTATGGCTATGCCTACAATGTCATTGGGCAGATGAAAGTGAATTCTGATTGTAAATCGACTGAACACAACAATGGTAAATATATATTAAGAGAATCTGTACTGTTTGGTGTTGAGATGAGGCCGGGAGATCGTGAATCAGCAATCATAGTGAAAAACAGAGAACTTGCAGCCATTGTTCTAAAGATTCCTACCGAAAACTCGAAACATGATGGGCGACAAAGTGGTAACGTTTTGATAGAGAGCTGCATGAAGTCTTTGTCTGAGGATGATGCTGTAATAATACTTCCGGGTGCTGTTCATGGATCACCAAGCAGCGGAGAGCCTTCGCCATTGATCAATAGGTGGAGATCTGGCGGAGTTTGTGACTGTGGTGGTTGGGACGTTGGTTGCAAACTGCGTATACTGTCCATTCCGGACAAAGTAATTACATCCAAGGTGTGTCCGATCACCAAGTGCCTCGAACTTCATGTGCAGGTAAAACTTAAGAATTGATTATGAACACTTTATTGACTTCGTCGTTTCCATCGATTAATATCCTGGCTGTCCATTTTGTTTCAGGGAGACGAAGAAGATAAACCCGTGTTCAGTATGACACCCTTGAAGGGTGGGTTCTTTGAAGTTCGTTTCGATTCATCGATCTCTATGTTACAGGCGTTCTTCATCTGTGTTGCAGTTTTAAATGGGCAGAAACCAGAAGATCCCTCAGAAGCAAGCAAGTTTGCACCCGAGGAAAAAATGATGAAGTTTCCCAATTCTAATGGAATTGACACAGTCCGTGAAAAACAGCTTGCTAGTATTAGATATGCCACAAACCCGCCTCTCTCTCCCGTTGGAAGGGTATAACTAGTCTGCTCTTTGTTACTACCAAGCAACTGAAGATTCTTCCTTTGCAGTGGAGCTGAATATTGTCCCTTCTTTACCGTTCATCCTCCATTTTGAATAGTCTGTAGTGCCTTGGACAAGCGACCAAGTAATTTTGCGCTACCATCCTTGTATAAAGAAAATAACATTTGAGCATATATAGAGTGGAGATATTAGACATTGTTACACAACTTTTTTCCTTCCCTAAAGTTTAGTTTCTGAACTAATAGTCTGGATTGGTCGGTCGATTTAAAATTATAGCAAGCGCAAGCGCAATGACAACGCGAACTGAGACATGAATCTTCTTCAAGCATTTGAATGTTTCTATATTACAAATCTATAGGTGAGGCATGGTGAATACAGATGAACCATTGACCATTAATTCTCTCAAACACGTTGGTAACAAACTGTCCCCCCCAACTGCTACCTTTCGTCTTCACCAATTCCACACATGTAACATATCCAACATCCCCTCTAGCATGAACTTCAACATCCTTGAGCTGAATCTCCAGTGGGAACTCATAATTTGCCCATACATACTCCCAACTGGTTATAACGTTGTCGTATCCCGATATCCCCCTCATGCCTGGGTGCACGCAGCAGACGCTGTCTCCTCGTGCCCAAAGAGTTTGCATTGCTGCAAGATCCCCGTTCCGAAACGATTCGTAGAACTTAGCATTGGCTGCAAATACTGAAGCTTTGCTGTCCTCTTGAAGAGCTTTCAAGGTATCTCTGATCTCTGCAGCTCTGGCGTAGTCTTCATCTGCAATGGCATTTTGCAGGTCCTGCTTCAAGGTTTCTGCATCGAGTGTAATGCTTTCACCGCTTGAGTTCTCGGCTTTCAGTTGACAAGGTCGAAATGATAGCATCCTAGTAGATAGTTTACAGGGCCCTGCGCTAGATATTACCAAAATGCTGATTTACTGACGAAATTGGAGCAAGATTCAAAGTTCAATTATACAAAATTCTTTGTATATCTGTATTAGTCTATCCATTCTTATATTAGAGATACATTGCACTGGCTCGAAAATGTATAATTCATAAAAGAAACGGAAACTCAAACAAATTTTAAACGCAGTAGATCAAAGCTCATGGAAATGGAAAAAATTCGATGAAACTTACTGAAATTTCCAATTGTTGAACCCAAACAACGAGGAATAGAAGGAAAAAGAAATCCGCATCCTCCTGTAGATGCTTTAACCAAGCCAATATCATATTGCTTAGGGCGAGCTGAAGGAACATGATGAAACACCTCACAACTCTGTGAACAACGCACGCTCTTCCGATTGCTAATAAAGGTAACATAACCCTAGAAAATCACAACATCATCGAACTATTTCAAAATTGACATCCAGATCCAGATAAAGCTTATAAAATAAAAATTAAACAGAGAGACAATTCATTACAATGAAGAACACATATAAATCAATTACAGAAGATAAAGCTAATGCACTTGAAAATAACATCAATGATGAAAAGTAGAAAGAGAAGAACAAAATAAATTCATATTAGATCAAAGAAGCGAAGCAGTACTCACATTGCAGCACAAACTAGATGTATGGAGCGCCATGCTCGAAGGAACTTGCAGCATACAAGGTTCTTAACAGCTGAGAAACGCGAAAGAGATCAAGTTTCAGGGTCCGAGAGTCAGCAACGAAGATAAAATGAGTACAGGAGCTGTAGAGGAAGTGGAATGGATCTGGACTGGACCTTTGATGGTGCAGATGAGGGCAGTTTAGGAAACTTGAGAAAATAAAAGATGGGCTCAATTTGAATAGGCCCATCAATTAGAATCTGGGCTTTCTGATATTCAATTAGCTGGGCCCAATATCATCTGGTGGGCCTTTTTCTTGGGCTCGTAACCGTCCCAATGGAGGGAAGCTACATTGATAATTGGTTAAAGAAGAATTTGAAATTTGAAAATAAAATTTTAAAAGCTCATATTGTTGTTTACGAAAATGACATTTATGTGCATAAAAAACATTATCACTTAATGCTACTTGCAAAATTCTAAAAAGCATGATCATTATCGCAAGAAAATAATAGACACCGAGCGATGTCCATAAAAAAACAATTTCAAAATGATATCAGAGCCAGACACCGAGCGATATGCCATGAACTCTTATAAAAATGTTATAGAGAAAGGTTTCCACACTTTTATAAAAACGTGGGGCGATGTGAGATCTCACATTTTACCTCCTTTGGTGTCAGCGTCGTGTGTGTTGGCCTTGATATCACTTGTAATAACCAAAAACCTATCGTTAGTAGATATTGTCCGTTTTGACTCGTTACGTATTGATGTCAGTTTCAGGGTTTTAAAATGCATATGCTAGGGAGAGATTTACATACTGTTATAATAAATGTTTCGTTATTCTCTTCGACCAATGTGGTATGTGACCCAATATCGGTTTTAATTAAATCGTGTTTTAATTGGTTTAGGTTTTGATTTTGTGGCTGTGATTCTTCTTCGCCCCTTGAGCTCACCTCACCCACCCTACACAATTATGGGGCTTCTGCCTACTTACCAAAAGCCACCCATTAAATGAAATCTTTTTACATTTTTTTTTTCTTCACTTAATATTTAAATTTTAGTATTTAAAAAAAAAAAAAAATTGAAAACATATTTATTTATTAAGTAAAAAGAACATGGGCCCATGATATAATCCCATCTCCACGCTGGCTGAAGCTTTCGTCATTTTCCATCCAATTTCATTAATGCGTTTAAATCTCTTGTAATTTGGATGTCATAATGAACCATGAAGCATGGTTAATTTAATGTGACATTAGGGATATCATGAAAAATTGATACTTTATTGCAAGTCAAGCAACATATTTAATCAAAATATGTTTGATAATTTGGGAATGATTCATTATTATTTAACCCCAAACTTAGGGGGATGAAGATAATAGTGTGACGTTGAATGTGCCACCAAAAGCAATTAAGTTCTCGCTTTTCTCAAAAGACAGAACTTTGTGGGAGAATATAATATATGCTTCCATTTTGATTATTGATGATGATAATTATTTAGGGGTTTTTTTTAAGAAATAAATTAAAGAAGAATTGTGGAAGTGCCCCTAAATTTGGGTTTTAAATTGGAGGGATCCCCCAGATCGTGGGTTATTTAATTTTGTTCAGCGGAGAAATGGAAGTAGTGGAAGAGGTCAGACCCAAAACGGCAAATCTTTCATATTCTTTGTTTTTGTAGTAACAGAGCAGCCTTTCCCTTTACCCTCTTCTTCTTCTTCTTCTTCTTCTTCTTCTTCTTCTTCTTCGATCAATTTCTGAGCATCTTCCAGAGAAACAATCCCTCTGCAACACTTACAGATACTAACAATCCAAAGGGTCTCTTTCGTTTTCGATTCTCTTTTTTCCTTGTATTGTGTTGTTGGTTAATTTCTCTTTGATCGCTTCCCCTTTGGATTCTCCATTGCAATTGCGGACTGGGGTGCTTCAGTTTGAACTGGATCTTCCTTTTGAATCTGGGTTTTTCGGAGGCGGCATTTGGGTTTGATTTTGCCCCATTTTGACCGTAATTTTGTTTGAATTTGGGGGTCTGATTTGATTTTTTGAGGGATTTCTTTGTCTGGGTTGAGATTGGTTTTACGGATTGTTGGCAAGATATTAAAGTGCGCGATGTTGTTCTTCATAGTTTGGCTTTGAAGTAATATGGAAGTGGTTGTTACGCGCATTCAAGATGAATCTTTACATTGGTCGCGAAGCATCGAAGGTTGGTTGGTTGGCTTTCTTAATACAAATTTGTGAATCTCTCTACCTCTGTTCTTGCTTTCTAAATGCTATGTTCATCTTTTTCATGCGTTGTTCTTCCTGGTGAGAAGCTATGGAAAAGATTCTGCGCAGAGATTAGTACGGAGATCAGCCTTCTGATTGAGAATTGGAAGTACCTTCTTGGTGGGCTTATCTTTCAGGTATTCGTTTCCATCCATTTCTATGAATAATCTTCGTAATAAAGCCATTTTACTTTTTATTCTCCTCCTTTGAAAATTGTTGTTCACCTTGTTTGTGGGCCCTCGCCCACTCATCTCCTTCCCCATGGAAAGCTTATTCGCTAAGATCAACATTAAAACAATTAGGAGGAAACCAGATCCTTTATATGGATGCGAGTTTTTGGAGATATTGGCTTGGTTTACCCACTCCTTTCCTTCTTAATTCGAATTGATTTAATGGTTTGATGTATCTACATGATTTGTTTCTCATGCAACCGAGCATTGGAACCGGTGATGTTTGAACACGTAACTTGTCTCATTTTTTAAAGTTGAATAAAGTTTCCCATCTGATATACATCGAGTAAATCCAAAGCAGAGGTGACAACTGAACTTTATTTTTCTTTTGCAAATACAACCTTTTTTTAATCAATGACTGAAATATGTGGTTGCCTTTTATGCATAATTCTAATTGTTTTGTGGAACACCGAAAGTTTTATGCTATTTGGTATATTTCTTTTTATGTTTGGAGGTAGAATTAGCTGATACTTTGTTCACCCATGTCTGCACTAGCTAACTAGTTTAAGCCGTTGTGTTGACTTTTGCTTATAGTTATGTAACGTTGCTTTTAAATCTTCTCTCATTTTACTTTCACAACCCGTTTTCTAAAACCTCCTTCTCAAATGGGGCTAGAGGCTCGAGTATATGTTGTCCAGCCGTAGGCGACACAATTGCAAACTCCGCTGCCAAGAAAAGTGCGATTGTGACAAGACCGATACGTTATTCTAATTCTAGGATCTTAATACTTTGGTCATCTCAGTGATATGATTTTTATCATTGTTGTCTTCTCATTTATGTAATCTTTCTGCTTCTTTCTTCTCATCAGTACATACATGGAGTTGCTGCTCATGGCGTTCATTACATACATCGGCCAGGTCCAATTCTTCAGGATGTTGGGTTCTTCCTTCTCCCTGTCAGTATTGATCTTTCTCATCCCTAAACCTTTCCCCATCCTTATTTTCTTCTACTACTATTATTATTCTTATTTACAATTGTTTAAGTACATGAGTTTTTATATGTAGGAGTTAGGACAAGACAAAGCTTACCTCAGTGAGACTCTTTTCACATTCATATTTTTATCCTTTGTTGCGGTAAGTGATATGTTCTTTATATTCTTATTTAGTTTCTACTGCTAACATTGCATAATCCTTCTCTCTTTGCTGAGCTATTGTGATGAATGTCCTTGGAAATCTCTAAACAATGGAGTTTGGAATCAATTTTCCAGTCCAAATACTCCATTTGCAGAAAGGAAATTCTGATACATTGCTTTAACATTGTTTATTTCCCTAATTCTGTTAATGATGGATAGGCCTTTCTTGTTCGTCTTCGTTTAAGTACGATGTCTTGAACAATTTAATATGCTCATCACTCTGAGCTAAGGGTTTCATCAGAAGATTCTTCTGTTCTTACGTGCGGCTCTGATTTTGTACTAATAGAATCTTTGTAATAAAATAATTGCAGTGGTCTTTCCACCCTTTTATTCTCAAGAGCAAAAAGGTGTATACAGTTCTTTTATGGTGCAGGGTTCTAGCATTTTTAGTTGTGAGTATTCATTTATTTATCATACCCAATTTGTTATTTGGATATCTTACTTTAAAAACATTACAAATTTTTGCATCCCCTAATTCTGATTCAATCTGTTTTCATCAGGCTTGTCAAATTCTTCGTATCTTAACATTCTATTCCACACAGCTGCCTGGTCCAAACTATCATTGTCGTGAGGTATTCGTCTTGAAAAAGCGTGTTCTATATGGTTTGGTTTCCTTTGCAAGTCACATACTAATTGTTCTTTTTTCTTCTGTGTTGTTCACTTTCCTTTCTATGAGGGATAATTCCTAAATCTTTACTCCTAAATTTGTTCAATGATTGTTTGAACGGGATAATCAACCGACTCTGGCTGCATTATACAGGGTTCAAGACTTGCCACATTGCCTCCTCCTGATAATGCCTATGAAGTTCTATTGATGAATTGTAAGCATCTCCATAGTCTATTGCACATCACACTCTTGCTTCATGGTCAATAGTGTTCATATTCTGCCTTTTTGTCTTCCCTTCGAATCTGAACATTTTTACGAGTGAAGACTTTTCGGGTTCAATGCAGTTAGGGGAGTATTATACGGCTGTGGTGATTTGATTTTTTCATCACACATGATCTTCACTCTTGTTTTTGTGCGGAGTTACCAGAAATATGGCACACAAAGGTATATTTATCCATGGTTAATACCCTTCAGTCTTGGTTGGAATGTGAATCAGTATATTGCGCCAATGCATAGCTTGTAATGTTGCATGCAGACCAATTAATTTTGTTCCTTACTACAGGTTTATAAAGCATTTGGCGTGGTTGTTTGCTGTGATTCAGAGTTTGTTGATTATAGCATCTCGCAAACATTACACCGTCGACGTTGTGGTTGCATGGTAAGACTGATTTGTTCTTGTTCAGATCTTACTTTCTTTATCACAAACCGGTCACTTCTCTGTAGGTATACTGTTAATTTGGTGGTATTTTTCGTCGACAAGAATCTGCCAGGTTAGTTTTTGTTTGTCGTCGATTTATCGATGTCCTGATGAAGCATCTGTAGAAAGTTAAATCTCATGTATCAAGGTTTTCTTTTGCAGAGTTGCCTGATCGAACAAATGGGGCAGCATTGTTACCATTGAGCACCAAAGAGAGAGATACCAAGAGCCGAGATGAAAGTCACAAGCTGTTGAATGGGAACTCTGTAGACCCCACTGATAGGGTATATGATGAATAGTTGTTTTCTCTTTTGGAGTTGGGATTCTAAAACCACTCTTCTTTATCTGACTCTATCTAACATGTGCATTGTTCCTTGTTCAGAGGCAGAGGACTCAAGTAAATGGCAAGATTCCTGAAGATGGGAACGCTGTCCATGTTAATACCACACCATAAATGAGGTCTAGCACCAACAACAACACAGCTGCTGCTGCTGCTGCTGCTGCTTGTGGAGAGGATTGTTGTTTATTTGTTACAATGTAGACTAATGGCTTTCCTTGCGTGTGGTTCGCTCCTTTTCCCAAGACTGGTAATCTATTATGTATCCTATCTTATCTTATTGGGAAATGCAGTTCTTAGATTCACTTTCTTACCATTCCCTTTGTTTATTGTTTCTGGAAATTGCCGTCTGAATTTGGCATTCATTTAGGCAGGAAGTTAGAGGAACATGATCCTCATCTCTTCTCTTAGTTTGATCAAGGCATTAGTGTCGCCTAACGTAGTTCATTGGTTTAGATTCTTTTGAATTTTTCACTTCCCTTGTTGTGAACTGTCATATGTGGAGCACATGAAATGAGAATTTCCCAGGTCAACTAACGTGTCTGTGTCTGTGTCTCTGTCTCTGTCTCTGTCTCTGTCTCTGTCATGTTGGTTTAGCTCATTGCTTGTTCATCTTCTTGCTCCATTAGATTCTCATCCAAAAGTTGTGTACATAGACCAGACCTTCAAAAGTCATCTTCAATGATATTTCACTTGAAAGCCGCCTGAGTAAATGTCCATCTCTGCAACAGATTCTATCTGGGTCCTTATCAGTTTCAGAATTATATATATGTGTACATCTTGATCTTGATCACAAGGAACTTGCCTCTCCCTAGCTAGTTATATTTGTACCTCCATACGATCACAAGGTCATATTGAAAGAAGTTCTTGCTCGTCTATTTGCTGAATTTAAGAGCAAGAACGAGTCGTTTAAGAAGAAAAATGTGAATGCATGTAGGTCTATTTCGAATTAAGAATCTTAAACTCTACGATTGTCATTGAAGATGGTGGAGGGATGTTTGAAAGAAACATCTGTTTGTTTGAACAAGAACAGTGTCAACAAAGAAGTTGCAAATAAAGCCACTTTAGTTGCACAGATTTGTAGCTATCGAAGTTGCAATAAAAGGGCTGCCTGCCCTTCGCGGCTTATTTTGACGAGTTTTACTGACAGATTCTTGTTTGTACTTGACAGCAGGAAGGTCCCATCTTCTTCCCCGACACAATGATACATGTTTTTATTTTGGTCCACAACAAAAACGTCTGTTCTTCATTTAAGAACATGAACAAAAACCCCTCTTAAATTCCACACCATTTGTTGCTCTCATCATATTTGGCCTCTAAACCCATTTTGAATGTGAAAATGAGACCTTGAGAAAGCACAGAGCCATAATCAACGCTCAAAAACCAAATACTTCAACGAGATATCAATAGAGCAGAAGAAACAAGTATAAAGAAAGATGATGCTGCTCATTGAAATACTCGAATCAATCATCAAGGATGTTCTTGATTGACTACACCAAATTTCTCTATAACTTGGAATTGAATGAAGTGCAGTGAAATAACTTTTGTGGGGAATGTTGGGAATGGTACATGTGTATAGGATGATAATCTATATGAACTTATGGACACTCTGGAGGGTCGTTTGCAGCAGCAAATTCTGCAAGTTCCTTGATCTGGATTTCCCCTCTGTTTCGATACTACGGGTGCGTTTATGAGGGCACGTTGAAGTGAAAGAGCCAAGATATAACAAATGCAAAAACCATACAAGCAAGTAGAAAGTTCAGAAACCGATGGCCACGCCAGAAGCTTGGGCTATCTGATGACGGGATCGATGCAGCAACTGCAGTCGTTGAGGAGGCGTTGTTGGATTCATTAGACTGCTCTGTTGACTCAACTTCATTTGGTCCCAGAATGTTTCGTGCAACGGAATGACAAATCTCACACGTCCTAATAAGATTTAAGAAGATTATGAATAAACAAAGTAGCCAAAGGAACAATGCAAATGCCTCGGTCCATTTTCGAGCATCAACCGGAAAGTAAAGAACGATCACACAACAATCACAAGGTGTAAACCCATCATGTAAGACAGCAAATACCAAACCATCAAGTCCCCCAATTCACCTTCAACAATCACTAAAATACTTGACTGAACCATCCCTAAGTTGTTTATGTTCATCTTGTGTAAAAACCCAAACTCACCGCTAGTAGATATTATCCTCTTTGAACTTTCCCTCAAGGTTTTTAAAACGTGTTTGCTAGACCTTTACGTGGATCTCACAATCCACCCTCCTTCGAGACCCGGTGTCCTCGCTGACACTTATTCCTCTCTCCCTAAATGCATATCTTTTGATATTAGTTCATGAGAGTAAGGATCTGAAAGAGCTCACAGAGATTCATAAGGCATCAGAAAAGGGAGAAGGAAGAAGGAATAATCAGTGTAACTTGCTTGGGGATAAATAAACGTCTTTCTTACGTTTTACTCTTATTTCCTTTTGTGTCTCTAAGCTTTCCCTCTAAGCAAGCATCAAAATGGTAAGGTTTAAGTACCAAATTCACCAGAATATCACAGAAGATGCTTATCACAAGAACAGCAGCAAGAACATAATCTGAAAACATGAACTCAAACAACTATGAAGCATGACATGATATAGCATATGAGTGAAGAATGATCAGAATTCATGGACAAAAAACATCAAAACTTGCTTATAAAACACAGGGATTTAACTCACTTATTGCCTTTGATTTTGAACCAGGTTTCAGCACAATGCTTGTGAGCCGCAGCCAGATCATCCTTGCAAGAACAACCCAATTCGATTGGGATTCCAGATTCTTGGCTATTACTCTCCAAACCCAGATGACAAATCCTGCAATCCCTCTCAACCTTACCTAAATGCACCTTAATTTCAGTAATCCCATTCTCATTTTCAACCTCGACCGAACGATCCGAAGCCGATGAAAGCCGCCGGGAATCCGAAACAACCACCCCAACCCCCGGCTGAGAAACGAAAGCAAACCTATACTCATCGTAAGAACCACCGTTAGTGGAATAAAACTGGGAATAACACGAACCCTCATCGGCGTCAGAGAAATAAACGCTACAATCGGCGCTCAACTCACTACCACTAACAGACCGCCGATGATCCCCTTGCTCCAAATCAATGTCGGACTGGGAAACTTGTGGAGGCGCCATTTTCGTAACCCACAAGCTAAAACTCTCACACAATCACTTCTACTAAACCCCACGCACATATCAGAGAACTAAAACACTCGAGGGCTCCAATGAATTCCTCCAATATTCACGAAGAAATTGGGGGTTTAAAGAAGTGGGTATTGGATTTGGTAACAACCCTTCAACTCCATTAATTAAAGCTCGCAATATAGAATTGGGAGCGCTTTAAAGAACGAAGAGGAAGTTAGAAAGGAATTCATGGTTCTGTTGGAATAAAACAATAAAGGATTTGGTAAAGGGCGGAAACAATGGTCCGGCAGACAGTGGTCTGAGCTAATGTTGGGCGCTTGAACGGAAGTAAGGAGAGAAGAACAGAAACGTGCAATGGGTGCGCAGAGAATTCAGAGGAAATTACAGAGATGAAAAAGAAAAGAGGTGGGGGTGTGGGGGGACAACACAAATTGAAAAATTGAAAAAGAAAAAGAAAAAGAAAAAGAAAAAGTTTCTGGAAGATCTGATAGCTTAGCTACATTACATTACATTACATTACACTCGAATCTATGTTCTTAGTTATGCAAATGCTATCATGTTCATCAAACATGTTCATGGTGGGCGATGGATTAGAGAGTGACAAACTCACCCATTTCATTAAAGTTTATAAATTCAAAGATTAAATCATTATATTTATAAAATTTTGTTAAATTGTTACAAATTTTAATGTGGAAAGAGATATTAATGATTAAAGTTGAGAAAATGGATGATAACTTAACGAAGAAGCTGCAAGTTCGATGTGGAAAGTAAAAAAAGGCTGTGTGTTATTATTTATTTAATTTTGTAACCCAACCCGAAGACAAAGGCGAAGCCAAAGGCAAAGGCAAAGGCAAAGGCAAAGCCAAAGCCAAAGCCAAGGGCTATTCTTCTCTGCTTTGCGGCCTTACCAAAACCCTTTCTTTTTCTTTTTTCTTCTCTTTATCTGATTCCATTAATCAAATCATTGACTGGGTCGCTGCCACGTGTCGCAATCACAGAAATATGTAGGACAAAACTTATGATTCACATTTTGTCTAAAGTGTAAACACCCATACACTACTATTGTATGAGGAATGTTTGAGTATCCCACAACCTATATATCAATCCGATCCAATGAATGATGTCTGTCACGGTCATGCTTGTCTAAGACGTATTGTCCATTACATCCCAAAACCCTTGTCTTGTATCACTTTAAGTGACCAGTTGTCAACTCCTCTCATCTAGATCTATCATACATAAATCGCCTCAAAATGTACTATACAGAGATGTGACTAGTTGCCAAATTCTCCAAACCCAAAAATTTATATGTTATTTAAGCCGTTGTGTTTCTTTTTGCTTGTAGTCATATAACATTGTTTTCAATCTTTCTCTCAATCTTACTTCTAAACTCTTCAAAATCTCTCTACTCCTATTTTCTAAAATCTTCTTTTCATGATAAGGTCAGAGGCTTGAGCATACATTGTCTCGTCGTAGGCAACGCGATCTTAAATTGACTTAACTCACTCGGTGCTGATAACAATTGCCACACAGTCAAAAAATATATATATATATATATATATTTTGTTGGATAACATTTCATTTTTAAACTATTATTTTATTGTTAGAGATTAATTGGAAATTAAATTAAAATTTTGAGATCTACGTTATTATTAAAATTTTAATAATGACAAATAGAAAAATTGGAATTTAAGGGGAAAAATAGTATATAGAGAATTAGGTGGGCCGCTTATTCCGCAAGGCCCAAAAGAAAGGTGGTCCACATTTTCAAACGTCGTGTGCACGCGACGTCTAGACAATTTTATTAATTTTTTTATTATTAATTATTAATTATTTTTACCCTTTTCCCTTGGAATAAGGAGCGATTATTCTATTCTTATTGCATATTGGGTTGTCAATTGTTGTAGAACAAAGAAGTTGACCCACTGTGGACCCCACTAATAACCGAATTATTATTTTTTTTTTCATTTTTAAAAATTAATATGAATATATTTCACATATTTCGAAAATTTATTAATAAGGCAAGTACATTTAATAATTTTTTCAAGATTAAATAATTATTATGTTATGCTTTTACATAATTTGTCGCTAACCTAATCTTTAATAACGAAATAATAATAATTATTATTATTATTGTTTTGTTGGCTGACTAATTATTTCAATATAGTGTGGGGTTTTCTCATTTTAGATGGAAATTATTATATCACCTATGAAGTCCTGGTCCCTTTATTTTGCATTGGGCCTGCCCAATTTAATTAAGCCCATATGATGGCCCAATTATGCAACTTGTAGATTGTATGGGCCCGGCCCAATTCCATAAGCTCAATTATATAACGCGCAAGTTGAATCAATTGGGAACCGGTCAAAAATCCAGACACGTGGACTTTGATTTGGTCAAACTTAAAAATGTAGTTGACCTTGACCATTAATACAGAATCAATCAAGAACGACCGATTAATTTCTACAAAATACAGCTTTTAACTTGTTTGACGAGAAATAAATTCTTGAAAATCATTTTTTAATGTAATTTAAATACTTTAATAAATGACGCATATTTGTTTTTGTTAGAAATTCTGGACGACGTAATTAAATACTTTAATAAATAATACATATATTGTCCACCTTGAACATAATCGCTCATTTCTCGTATCAATAGAAATATATTCTTTACTTATAAACTCAAGATCTTTCTCTTAATTAAGTACTCCTCTCCCAATAATTCTCAACGATCATCCTCTCAAACAAAGTACACAATATAAGCTTACCTGAGACCTATGGATCCCTCTAACCTTTCCTGAGGCCTATGGAGCCCTCTAACCTTCTCTAACCTTTCCTGAGGCCTATGGAGCCCTCTAACCTTTCTTGAGGCGTATGGAGCCCTCTTAGTCTAGGCTTGACTCCTTCTCTAAAACACTTTTAAAAAAACCCAATTCTAATCGAGTGGTGGGTGGATTGTGAGATGTCATAGCAGTTAGAGATAAAGGAACAAACATGTTTTTATAGCGGTCAGAGAGAGGGAGGAACAAAACATGTTTTTATAGCGGTTAGAGAGAGAGGAACAAAACATGTTTTTAGAGCGGTTAGAGAGAGAGAGGAACGAAACATGTTTTTATAAGTGCGTGGTTAGAGAGAGAGAGGAACGAAACATGTTTTTATAAGTGCGTGGAAACCTCTGTCTGGTATACCCGTTTTAAAACTTAGAAGGAAAAGTCCAAAAAAGACAATACGTACTAACGGTGTCCTTGGACGGTTACGGTATGAAAGTACAAAATTGGTGAAGAAGAAGAGAATAAGGTAATAATAATGGTTTTATTAAGGAGAAATATAGAGTAAAACTAAGTGTGTGTATGGGAATATTGAAAAGCAGAACAAAGGAAAAAGAGGTATACAATATAATGAATGGTATGGAAAGTAAATGTGAAATCCAAAGAAAATCACCCATCTTTTTCCTCACACCCATTCATTACTATTTTCTAAATCACAATGAAGATACAATCAATCAATCAATCACCAACCAAACAATAAATCAACCAAGTCTTCACATGGGAGCTGGGGCATCAGCTGTCGGGAAGAATCCAGGGGTATTCACCGATGACACTGGACCGCCAGCAGCAGCAGCAGCAGCAGCAGCAGCACCAGAGCTCAGCAGCTCTGCCATGGCACGATGGGGGTTTGTGCGTTGTTTGATGCAAAGGTCGGGCAAGAACACTCCTGCAATGACATGAATTGAATAGGCAATTAGATTGGGAATTTCGTTGTGAAGTTAAGAGATTGGGTATTTTGGGTTATGGGTTACCCTCTCCTGCGGCCATGTTGAAGTAAAGGTCAACAATGTTGGGGCATTTCTGGTAGCAGGCAGGGGAGCAAAGCTTGGCCGTGAACTGTGGCTCGAGGAGTGCATCGGAGGCAATTCCGACAGAGTTCCGATCCACCCCACAAGCCTTGATGCATATATCCGTCTCTATGAACTCCGCCATCCATTCCACTATCACCTCAGACGTTCTGCATTGATATTCAATCTTCCCATCTTTCGTCTCTGCCGTCTCCAACAAACATCTCTTCCCCGATGAAGCAATTGAAAATGCGCACACATCCACCGACAATTCCTCGCAAACAAGCTCCCCTGCACCACAACAAACATCGTCAAACCAAACCAAACCCATATAGGAAGTGGGTTAGATGGGTACGTACCAAGCGCGGCAGAGACGAATAGAGAGGAGAGGAAGAGAAGGTAAGGCAATTTGTTGGAGATAGCCATGGGAAGCTGTTTTATGGGTAAGAAGAAATGGGGCGAGGAATTGAAAGAAAGGAGAGGAAATTGGTGGTGGATTAGAGATGGAAGAGGTGTTTGTGGAGTAATATATGAAGAGAAGTTGAGAGAAAAGGGGAGAGATTGAGGCTCTTGTTCTTGCAATCCAACAATATAAAGCCTATAAATAGAGACCCAATTCAGACACCCTTGCCGGCTTCTCAACGGAGCTTCGGCTGCAGCTGCTGCACTCTAAGCCTACATTAAAAGGACACCTTTTGGAACTCAATTTTGTTGGTTGACGCCTAACAGAGCCGTGTATTTTGGGTATGTACCAAGTCGCCACCTCTTTCCTTTCCTATTGAAGAAGCTTCGTGTGTGTGGGATTTCAGTTTCATATTCTTTTCTTCCAATCCAAAACACAATTAACAAACACTTAAGCGGGTGTAACTATAATGGTCCTAAAGTAGTGAAATTCCTTGTCGGGTAAGTTTCGACTCGCACCAAAGACGTAACGATCTGGGCACTATCTCAGAGAGAGAGGCTCGGTGAAATAGACATGTATGTGAAGATGCGGACTAGCTGCACTTGGACAAAAAGACTTTCACTGTTCCCTGGGATTGGTTTTGGGTCTTTCGTACACAACTTAGGTGGAGGGTGAAGAGGGTCCCATGTTATAAATAATGACCTCGCAATAGTCATATACGAACCTCTACAATAATATGATACTTTCTATACAAGTCGTGAGAGGTTTAGTTTGACTTCCATTTTAATAGTATTTATTGATTTATTTTCAAATAAAAATTATAAGTTGTTTATAATAAATATAAGCTTTTTCTTTAACCTACAAACTAGACTTTGCTATACAAAATACTAAAACCAACGTATTTTTTTTTCCAACTATTTTGACTTTAAATGTAATTGAAATTTAACGCTAAAACATTTTCTTGCAATTTAAATTCAACATAGCACCAATTTTTTCAAGGAATATATTTGTTAACCATTATTATTATTATTATTATTATTATTATTATTATTATTATTATTATTTAATAATTGTGGAGAAGGGATTGAACTTTAAAAGGGAATTTTCATTCCTTATGATTAAAGTTATGCTCATAAATAACAAATACTTAATAATAATATTGTTGAGAATATTTAATAACTTTGTTTATTCTTTTATAGAAATAAATAGCGTTACCGTCTAATATACTTTCAATAATAATATATTTTGTTGGTTTAATTGTCATAATCAATTAACTTATAGTATAATCAAATTTTAATTTAAATCGTTCTTGCATTCAAATGGAAACAAGGTGTTAGATTACGAAAAATGAAAAAAGGGCATCAAATAATTGGTATAAAGAAAGCATGAGAATGACATTCATTTCCATGCTCAATTTTTCAACCATCCATTTATATATTACTAATATTTTATTAAGTAAAGACGTTTGTATCTAATTATGATTTCATCGATTAATGTCACGTATTTGATATTATTATTAATTTTAAATAATATATAATTTATAAAATATGATATAGAAAATATTGAAATTAAGTCTTGAAAAATCGAAAAATTAAATTTAAAATTTATAGTCTCACCAATTTTATTAGTAAATTGTATATGATTTAGATTCATTTAACTTGTGGAATTAAAATATTAAACCATTAATTAGGTTTAATATTTTAAAGGAAATAAGGCTTAGACTTCCAACTTAAAGCTATAAACAAAAAGGATAGTTGACTTGGAAATTGGATGATGGGCAGCCAGTAAGGGCAATTTGCATTCCTGGTATTATTATTTAATATTACAAACGAATGGGTTTTGAGCCACTAATCTGTCCCTACAAACAAAAGGGGTTGTTAGCCTATGTCACGTCGTAGATGGGGAAGCTTTTAGGAATCACGACCTTATACCGTAATATGATATAACTTGCTTTTGATTTCTCTAAAATATCTGATACGAATGGAGATATACTTATAAATTCATTATCAACTCCTTAATTTACGGACGTGAGACTTCTCTCCCAATAACCTTCAACATTAATACCTATTTAGAATGGGGAATCCCGATAGCAATGTCTTGTCTTGACATTCAATCGGGGAGATACTAAACAAAAGAAATGTCCTAAGATACATATTGCATCTACTAAAATGTTACGGAGGATTCCATCTAGAAATTTACAACTCATATGTCAAAATCTAGAAAGTCACCATCAGAAAATTAATCTTGCATATACAAATCATTGCATCAATATTTCCAGCATCAGAGGGAAAAAGAATGACTAGTGAGGAGGGGACTGATCAGATATTTTGACTTGAATGGCTACAGATGAAGGGTAATTTAAACTTACCAAACAACTTGTTGTTGAACTGAAAATATGATTATTTCCTTGGGTTAAGAGTAAGTTTCTTGTCAGCTTCAGTTTCTTGAAGAAACAGCATAATTATCTTGATCACAAACTTGGGTAGCTATAATTTTTTGGCTGCAAGTATCAAAGGACAAAGATTTAACTATGCACAATTTAATTATCACCATACAATGCGCGAGCAAAAGTTGCAAATGAGTTTTTACCTGGGCTTAAAATTCTTATGCATTTTGTTGTGGACTTCACAGCAGTTAATGAATCTATGCCTGCATTAGTAAAATTTGCTCATAAACCTGCACATTGCTCAATGGAACATCAAGAGGTTTAGAAGATGAACTGCATTACCTTCTGTGTTTGTCTCTTTTCCAGATAAAATCTGTGTCACCGTAGATGAATATTCTGACATCATCTGATTAGTCTCCACGTAACAGTCCATTGATTCATGAGAACTGGGAGAGAAAAACATTGAACAAATTATCAGAATAAGAGCTAGAAAGTAGCGAGTGGAAATTGCAGCGTGGTGAGCAAAGAATTACCCAGAAAGAGTGTCTGTTGAAGCACCCAAGGTTGGGACGGATGAACAACCAGTTACTTCACAATCCATATCCCAATCAGCCAACATTTCATTGAAAGAGAAATCTTCTCCAAAAACATCTAGACAAGGCAAATCTATGTCAAAAATGTCTAGCTGCTTTTCTGATTCGGTTACATAGATTTCATTTTCAATCCCCTTGTCAGAACTCATGGGTACATCTGAAACATCAAAGTCTAGCCGTCCCTTCACGTGATCTCTCTTACCAAGCCTTTTAGCGTTTGTCTTGACAGGGGAGGGAGATAAAATGCTATGGTTCCTCTCCACAGAATAGTAAGCTACTTGCTTGTAAGGACTGATTGTAACCCTTTTTGATGAAATTACAGTGCAACAAGTAGGACTAACGTCTTGTGGAGTATTGTTGTTACTGCAATCAGCAGCAGAAGAAATCTCATGTGGAGATGTAGACTTGTCACTTTGACAGGAATTTGCACGAGGAGGAGTCTTCGGACCAGAAGAGTTAGTTGGAATAGAGAATGAAGGCTGGTTGAACAAACATTTTACAACACTTGATCCTTGAACTACAGATTCATTGGGAGGGCAGCTAGGAGATGATGACTGAATTTCGTTAGAATGTTGAATCCTTGATTGAACATTGGCAGCTTCAATTGATTGGGAAAGTGCATCAGTATCTGTAACGGACATGAATTATATTAGATATGATTGAAAACAGATGCGCCTCAATCAATCATATAATACCACAAACATTTCATAAAGAAATCTTGCCTTTGTTTGCTGATTTCCTGGAAGATAATTTATTTCGAGATCTCTTAGCAGCTGGAGGAACAGCAGTGGAAGTCTTGGAGCTCTTTCTTTTACTTGCTTCTATGCCAGTAATAACGGGAGTTGTGAAACTCTGAGGCCCGCCATTTGTATTCTGAGGTGTGACCTCTGAACGAACAGGTTGTTTGATGCTTACGGGGATACCTGAGAGCAGTAAATCTCAATACCCTTTCCATAAAACTCTTGAACTTACAATAACCCGACCTAACGCCAAATACTAGCATTTTCAGACTGTTCACCTATGTACAAAATCCACTAGAAGTTGCAAGAAATTTACTTATAACGACAAAGAGAAATTGTGGAGAAACCCAGTCTCCCATATTTCCAGGATAAGCGAAGAACTACATGCTACTACCAAGAACTGGATTGCAGTCTAAGTTGGTGATGCAAGTATAAGACTAAACGCAGGATTTTACTCCTACAGAGTTCAGAGATCATTTATTTTCTGTATTCAGTACTATGGCAATTGAGTAAGCCAATTTAAGAGGGGTCTAGCCCTGATGATTTTTCGGTATTACAGAAAATATATGTTTCGTCTAATCCAGAAAGATTTAGGACAGTACCTGTAGGAGATTCAGAAGGACCAGATTGACTAAGAGCTGCAACTTTATCTGGAGCAGCTGAAATCGACGGCGCTGAGGACCTTCCACTGACATTATAAGCACTCATGACAGTCTGCATACCCTGTAGAAGAGTGTGAACGCGAATCTTCTCTTGTTCTAGATAGTTTCTTTCTTGATCCAGAATCACTCTTTGTTCTTTCAAACAGATGTATTCATCCAACATAGCCTCCAAGCTCAGCAAGCTCTTCGGAGCCTGAAGACCAAAAGAATTAAAATTCATGTGACGACTAGGGTAAGAAAAAACAAAAACTAACTAATGGCGGGAAAATCCAGATCTCAAAAAAGGAAAAAACAGGCACCTCTTGGATCGGAGAGTTTGCAATGAGTGATGAAGCTTCTACTCTAAAAACAGAGCGCGATTCGGCGTAATTGTTGTCGGAGAGATATCTATCAACAATGAAGGCGACCTGCATAGGGGTAACGTTGGCAGTCCCCTTGCTAGCGCTCTCAGATCTTCTGGATTTGGTTTGCTTCCCCATTGTCGTTGAAGGGGAAGAAACAAGAGAACCGCGAAAGGATACAGAAGCTCGAGGTTGCAGATGCAGATTGAAGAAGCGGAGAAAGAAAGAGAGGATCGGCGATTGGAATCGGAGGAAAAGGGAATGGGAGATTTCGTAAGATCCAAACCGGAGGGAAGAAGAAGTGATTTAAAGGGGCAATGGAAAACGCGGGAGATTTTGAACTTTTTTTGCGGGTGGCGTGAACGGGCGGTTATTTCCACCCGCCTTCAGCCCCTTCCCGCCATCGGCCGCGGTCAAATTTTGAGAACAAAAATAATAACAATCTACTGTGGCCATTTAGTCCATGTGGCCCATGATCGAAGCCCAGCAGCGGGGCGGCCCATAGCCGCCACTATAATGATCCAATGCGCGGGAACTCGAGGACGCCAAGAAAAGACCACCCATCGCTGTATTGGGCAATTGAATCGTTCTTGGCGCCATACGGAGTACCAGGTCGCGGCTCCAGCCGTCGAGTTCTTCCTCATTGTTGCCACTCATCCATATCTGGAACCTCATCTTCTATCATCCTCTGCTTGCGTGGTAAACTCTTGCCGATATTCATTTCCACGTTACATCTGCGGGATGTAGGTGCAGAGACAAGTGAGTAGAGGGAGAATCAGTCTCTAAACCGAGCGATGAGGCGGAGGAGACGTTCGTGTTTTTGGATCAGAATCTCGAAGTTTTTCACGAGGTGAGAAAGTTTGCGAATTATTTGTAAAATTTACATAGTTCAACTTTCCACTCTTGGTCATTATGAAATCATTTATGTTATTGAGTTTAGTGAAATCGTATATGACTTGTTTGGCGGATGAGTGAGTGGGGAGTGCCTTTTTAGTTTTGGTCATTCAGTGAATCGATGTTTGGAATGGACTTGTAGCTTGATTCACTTTCTGTATGTTGAAAATGCACGTTGTGTTACTTGTTTCTGAAAATTAGGAACCATGTCAGTTCGGGTAAGCTTAAAACTCAGGCAAACAATTGGACAGAGAGAAAGAGATGACACTTTCGAAAGAAGGCTCTCTCACACTCTCCAATCCTCTATTACTCATCTAAGAGACTTTATGTTAATAGGCAAGAGACCATTGGAGCTCAAGCAAAAGGGATTTTTCTAGTTTTTTTTTTTTGCAAGTATAAAATTTCATAGCTACTTCTTCCGAAATCTATATTCTAAGGGATTTTTTATTACCTTGTGATAGGATACGTTTTACAGTTTCTCTTGTAAGTTAAACCATTCTTCTACCTGTGTATTCACTCTGTTTTTACACTTTCCTTTCTAGAAAAGATTTATTTTTCTCGTTCTGACATCAGAATAGTAGCAAGAAAGATGGTTGTAATGTTAGGAACCATGAATCTCCACAATGGTATGATATTGTCTACTTTGAATAGAAGCTCTCATGATTTTGCTTTTGGTTTCCCCAAGAAGCCACATGGCAATGGAGATATATTCCTTTGGTATGATATTGTCCACTTTGAGTATAAGCTTTCATGGTTTTGCTTTTGGTTTTCCCACGAAGCCACATAGCAATGGAGATGTATTTCTTACTTATAAATCCATGATCATCCTCTTAATTAACCAATGTGGGACTCCCTCCCAACAATTCTCAACAATCCTCCCCTCGAACAAAGTACGTCATAGAGCCTCCCCTGAGACCTGTAGAGCCCTCGAACAGCCTTCCCTTAATTGAGGTTCGACTCCTTTCTCTTGAGCCCTCAAACAAAGTACACTTTTTGTTCGACTCACAACTTCTTTGTTCAACATTTGAGGATTCTATTGACATGAATAAGTTAAGGGCATGACTCTAATACTATGATAGGAACCACGAATCTCAATAGTGGAATGATATTGTCCACTTTGAGCATAAGCTCTCATGGTTTTGATTTTCCTAAAAGACCTCATACCAATGGAGATGTATTCCTTATTTATAAACTCATGATCATTCTCTAAATTAGGTAATGTGAGACTCCCTCCCAACAATTCTCATGTAATATCCTATCGTAAATACAATTGAAGGCAACAATGCTCTCTGTTGAGAGCCTCTGTTATCATCTTCAATTCTTTACAATTTGTACACCTCCAATCCAAATAAAGACCAAGATTTATTTGCATTCTTTAAGATAAATACATTTGTGTAAACGTGTTAAATGCTCCAATAAACTTTTAGATAGTTTTTTTAAGTAATCGACGGGTTTCATGCATTGCAATTTGAAGTTGGACAAAACTTGCTGCAGAAAGATTGCAAAATCTGAGTCAATTGCTGCAGTGCATAGTTTTAAGTGATTTCGAAGAACAAACAATGATAAGGAAAGACATTGAAGATCTCTCGGCTAGTTAGCATGATTAACTCCTTGGTTCTAATTCAGATATTCAAGTTTTACCTCAGTTTTCACTTATTCAGGCAGCAATAGGAGGATGAAACGGAAATTTGGATCATAATCTGTCTACTTGATCTGTATAAACTGAATCGCGGAGCTCTCTAAGAGGAACTGTGCGAGCTTTACTATTTTTGGGAGAGGAGCTCGACGAGCTATACTATCTTAGGGATTGGGAAAAGTAGGAAATGATGTTAATGGGAACGCCCTTTTAATGATAAGTTTTTACGTTTTTGGACGTTTAGTCATTTCCTTATATAAACTAATATCCTGATGAATAATAGGTTGGTGCTCAATTATAAGATGTAAGATTTAAATGAAGTTGTTGCTCTTTCAACCATGCGATGATATGATTTACACATGATCATGGTCAGTCTTAAAAGGGAACTCAAGTCCCAATATACCTTTTTCACTCTTCTTTGTGGCTTAGTTGGATCTTAGACAAAGTTCTTTCATTCTTTACCAAACTTCACTTCATGTTCAACTCTACCTTACTTGGTCATCATGTCACTCGTGTTCCTTAGCAATTCTAACTGACTTGCCTCTACTCTAAATCAAGGTCTTTCAATAGAACACCACGTCATATTTTATCATCTTAGTTCTTAACTACATGATCCACACCTTGCTGTATCGATTTGCAACTTCACCGGGATATGTTTGAACCTTGATTGGATCAAAACAACGTCAGAATGCTCATGAAGCTTACCAAGTGATATTAGCACTTGTTGGGGGCTACCGTGGAATTATAATACTTACTAGGAACACAACTATGCAAACCAAAACTTATTGGGCATTCATAATGCTTATCAAGGCATAACAAGCAAATACCTTGCCAACCGGGAACTACCGAGTCTCACTGACACTTCATGATACCATCCCAAGCATCAAATGTCACGTGTCTTCTTGAGTTATCTTCATATTCGACCTGTTGGACATCCATCTATTTGGCTATTGAGGATGAACTTTTCTTTGTCCATGTCGAGACATTTTTGCTCATTGTGTTAAAGCCTAGCCTTATATTGTAACCTTTGACTTTTGGGGAGGGGTGCAATGTTGGCGCATCTATACTACCTAACACTATCTTTGGAATCTTTTGAAAGAAGATGCCCAAGACACTTCAAGGCTTGCCCACGCCTTGACACATCATGAGGTCGACTCACTTAGAACATGAGGCCTAGAGGTGGTAGAGAACCAGCACTATGGCTTGCCTCCATTTCTCACTCTTCAATTGAAGAATGAAATTGACTATTATATTGCATTACAGAATACACTGAAAACAAGCCTAGCCTTGTATTTGTTGACTTCCCCATTTTCATTGAATTTCATCTTATAAATTCATTTTACTCCAACCTTCTTTTTGCCCTCAGGTAACACCATCAATTCCCATGTGCCATTTCTGTTTATTGCTTCCATTTTTAGATCCATGGCTTGCCTCCATTTCTCACTCTTCAATGCGTCTTCAAAGTTTATAGGATCAGTAGTGGTAGACATGGCCAAGTGAGCTTCATTATCTTCTTCAGAAAGATCTTCTCCTGTTGCATAGTCTCTCATCTAGACTGATGGTCTCCTATTCCTCCCCTTATTCGAGCTAGGAGAGCTTGCTTCAGCCAAAGAGTTAGAGGAAATCTTTTCCTTTGCATTATTTTTCTCTACAGCTTTTATATCAGATTCGCTCCCTTCTTTATTTTCATCACACACATCTGCTGCCTCCTCTTGATCACCCCATTCCAGATCGCACATATTGGATTCTTCATAGGTCTTATCCCAGTCCCAACTCTTATCTTCCTTGAATACAACATCCCTACTTATTATGATCCTGTGTGAAGTTGGATCATAGAGTTCGTAAGCCTTTGACTTTTCACTAACTCCCAACAAAACACAACTCAAACTCTTATCATCCAACTTAGTTCTTTTACTATTAGGCACATGAACGTGAGAGATACATCCAAAAACTCTAAAATGCTCAACTGAAGGTTTGACTCCACTCCAAGCTTCTTTTGGAGTTTTACTTTTGACGGCCAATGTTGGACTTCGATTTCAGTACATGCACAGTTGCACAGTCCAGTTGATTGCTTCATACCAGAAACTTTTTGGAATTTTCTTTTCTGAAATCATACTACGAACCATATTCATAATAGTTCTATTTTTTCGTTCCGTAAGTCCGTTTTGCCGTGGTGTGTTTGTAGCTGTCAGTTGTCTTTGTATACCATTTACATCACAAAAATTGGTGAATTCTTGTGATGTAAACTCTCCTCCTCGATCAGTTCGTAAGGCTTTAATAAATGAGTTTATTTCCTTTTCAACATGAATCTTAAAGTTTTTAAATTAAGCAAAGGCTTCTAATTTTTTTATAAAGAAATAAACCCATGTTTTTTCTGTTGAAGTCATCTGTGAAAGTAATCAAGTATCTTTTCTTGCTGTTTGAGATGGGTTTGATCGGTCCACAAATATCAGCATGCACCAATTGGAGAATTTTTGAAGCTCGCCATGTGCTCCTTTTTGGAAACGAGTGCCTTTGTTACTTACCCTCCAAACAATTTTTACACAGTTTCAATGGAGACTTGAGTTGTGGTAAACCATCCACCATCTTCTTTTGCTGAGGAGTCTTTAATCCCTTAAAGCCCAAATGTCCATATCTACATGTCAAAGTTGCTCAATATCTTCTGTGGTTGTATTGAAACAAGTAGATGTTACAAGCTGAGATATAGCATGCAGTACGAACATTCGATTCGAAGACATCTTTGTCTCCATGATTAAGCCTCTCTCAGGATGAAACACCTTGCACATTCCATTTTGAAACAAAATGGTAAGCCCATTTGCTTGCAATTTCCCAATACTCAAAATGGTAAGCCCCTTTGCTTGCAATTTTCCAATACTCAACAAATTGTTCTTCAGCTCTGGCACATAGAACACTCCTATGATTATCAGTATAATTTCATTCACTTGCACCTGTACATTACCCTTTCCTGTTACAACCATGCTTGAGTTGTTGCCCAGCTTCACTGAATCTTTGAAACTTCTATCAAAATCTGAAAAATATTCCTTCTTCCTACACATATGATTGCCCCGAGTCAAGGAACCACATATCTTCTCTATTGGCCTTATTCATATTCGTGTAAGCCATCAGCAACATCTCTTCTTGAGTCTCTACATAATTTGCCTCCTCCTTGCTTTGACATTCCCATTAAAAATGTTCTAGCTTGTGACAATTTTAGCACTCCACTGTGGCCCTATTGAAGGTTTGTCTGCCTCTAAAACTTCCACGACCTTGACCCCTTTCTCTAGATTGTTCACCATGAGTGATCTCAAAGCGTGTTCTTCTTCAACATGAGAACTCATGCGTTGTTCATGCACAAGCAGGTTGCTTTGCAACTCATCAATGGTTAAGATGGTTGTATCCTTGGACTCCTCAATGGAACACACATTATAATCAAACTTGGGAGTCATAGATCTCAGAATCCTTTCAACTACTTCAACATCTCCTTTGTTCTCACCATTTAGTTTCATCTTGTTGGCTATGCTAAGGGTCCGAGCAAATACTCATTCACAAATTCTCCTACCTTCATGTGAAGCATTTCAAACTCCTTTCGAAGAGCTTACAAATGTGCACGCTTTACCCATGTCGAACCTTGATATTTCTGCTTCATAGAATCCTATATGTTCTTTGTTGTATCCTTGTTGAGGATTGTCTCCAAGATCGAACGATCTAATGCTTGAAATAGATAATTCTTTGCTTTCAAATCTTTCAACTTCTGATCTTCAATGTTCTTCTAGGCATCTGTGAAAACGATGTCTTCTGTTGCTGCAGGAATCTCATTCTCCACCAAACCCCAATACTCTTTTGAACGCAAAAAGTTTTCCATGAGCATCGCCCAATGATCATAGTTCCCATCAAATTTTGAAATTGCAGGTTGCACAAATGAACTCTCCATCAACATACTTTTATTATGATACACGTAGAAGACTACTGCTTCTAGTTTTAACTTGGCTAGGTTTAGGGCATAACTCTGATACCAAATGTTAAGAATAGAGAGGAAACTGGAAAGATCAGTTGAATTGGGAGAAATCTCACTTTCTATTGAAGAATGAAATTGGCTATTATATAGCGTTACAGAATACACGGAAAACAAGGAAATCTAAATCATATCTAATTCAAATAACTAAATCAAACCTAACCGTCTCCCCCTATAGCACATTCTACGTCATATTTGATATGATACCCATGCACATCAAAATGGTGAGGAGTCATGCAATTGTGGAACGTTCGTCTAGTATTCAATAGATGCCAATTTTAGTGAGCTTACATCTTTTACTTAATACAGACTTAATTCCAGAGTCACTTGTCAAAACTCGCAACAAAAGAGGTCTCATCTTGGCCCTCATTGAGTTTGTCTCCAACGACCATGACAACATTGTTGCTTATGTTCTTCTTTGTACCCTAGCTTGACAATTTTGCACACTCTTCTTGGTGTGTTAGATGATGTACCGTCATTCTCGGTTACATCATGACACTTCTCTTTCTCGGCCCTTAATATAGCCCGACAGGTAACACTCATGTGCCACCACTATTCTTGTCTGCAACATGGGAGTCACAACATACGCTCTTCTTAGTATGGTTATGACACTCTTCACCACGTTAATTAGTAATTGTCCCCGATGATCTTTGGAGGCACAATCTACCTAATTGCACAATGAATTGTTACATATATATTTTTGTTTTTAAGCTGTCTTAGGCTATTTGACTATACTGTCAGTTTTATATTGCTCGGCCTCAAGCATGTATAGGGAGAATAGGGTAATGAGCATTGGTTTCAAGGCGCATATGATCGGTATTGCTTTAGCATGTACGAATAGCTTAATAAATTGAAGAGGAACATTTAACGTGGCCTAAACTTTTAATAGGCATCAGTTGACTGGGCCATTCTTAGAAATTTGATTTGCTAAATGATTGGCTTTGGAGAGCCGAATCTCTGAGTTCAATAGCTGATTTCTTGAACTATGCCAGGAAGAAAGTTTCATTTTTAGAAATTTGATTTCTTGCTGATCAGAGAATTCATTTTTATACATCACATTTGGGTGCATGTTTTTAGGTAGTTTTTCAATTATTATTTAGAAGGGTTACCTTGCCTTCATGGAGTAATGAATGTGATCATGTATTGTCTGTGCATGAAGTATGATTGTCAACCTGTTTGTAGGTGTAAAAATAAAAGGTTAGATCGGTTTATGTTGGAAGAATTTGCTGGAGCTTTTAAGCATCGTCATCTACCTCCCCAATCCCATCTCCACACCGTTATTAATCTGAATCAAGGTGAGGTGTACCTGCATTTTCTATTTTTGTCTCCTTGAGACTGCAAGTTGGCGACCCTTGCGTGCCTGTTTTTTTAATATCACCAAAAGCTTACCAAACCCAAACCGGTTGCATGTGCGGTCCCTTCAGCCACTTTTTGTTCACATGCAAGTGTATTCGTCTGCCTCACTTTTGGAGACTTGTAACATGAAAAAGGATGGTTTCTGCTTGTCAAAGAACTTTATTTTAATATTTACATATTTTACCTGGGTGTTTGAATATTGCTCCCCGTGCTTCACCGTCTGAAATCAATTCTGTGCTAGTTTCAAAATAAGATTACAGACTGTGGTTATACAATGAGTTAAGCTCTAATTTAAACGGTCAACCAGTGCAATTTATTAAATGATGATCGTGTGAGCAGGTGAAAGCTGGACCATTCTATCCTACACCATTTGGGATCAAAGGTCTATTATGCTAGCGGTGGGTTTGGGCCTAAGTAGCCTTGTACTAAATGTGAAAACATTTCCACCACTTCAGGGGAAAAGCAGCGGCATACGACTTTTGAGGTTAAACTTCTCTACATCATTTCTAGTACTATCTACTATGGTTTTCTGCTACATTAAGCTGATGGAATTTAATTATAACACAGACCTGAAGATATGTGAATACTTGCATCCTGATAGCCAAATAAGGACTGGCTTCACATCCTACCATTTGAAAAAGCAGTTGAGTCAGATAATCAATAGGCCATATGTTATAATCTTTCATATGTCATTGATAAGCTTGTGGGCAATATGATGACAAATTGAAGAAAACCAAGGGCATCCCTGCAAGAATCCCTTTTGCATTATTTGGGAGGTGTGGGATCTGATTCCCAGTTCATTTCGCATGGAGATGAAAACATGGTCAACTCAGGTTTTGCTGTTCTACTCGCAGGGGTTTCTCATTCAGTTCAAGAGATGGACAGGCTAACCAAGAAATTAATGCCACTTTCTTTCCTACTTCTCTCACGCTGGAGCCAGCAAATAGGATTGGTGTTTGGTGTGGATTGCCCTTTAAAAATGGCACCCCCTACACTACATGTGCTTTGCAGAAGGGACCGACACTGGTCCACTGCTTTTTGATGTCACCTGAGAATCCCAAGGCCTAAGTTTAAGTTTATGTACATTTTTAGAGATGCAATGTATTATTAACCTTTGTATTCTACAACGACAAATTCACATTCATTGTATGGTTAAATAAGGCAACCCCCAAGGAATTACTTAATTGGCATATGTAATGCTTCAACAAAAACAGGACAATAATCTGAGATGGGAAAAAGCTTATAATCTGAAAATTTTCAACACAACAAATTATACGAGCATATGTAATTGATATTCTTCATGTTCCAATATCCAGCCGACACAATTAAGAACCAAAAAGTAAAAGCAAATCATAATTGACGATGATATTATGGCCCAAGCCTTAATTCTACATTAATGAGAAATGATTAAGGCTAAATCACCCAACTGCATTGCCAGAGACTGGCAACTGATTGTCCCAAGCACCTCACATTCTTCATTCATCATGGTCAGCAACGTCTTCGTCTTCATAGTAATCATCGTCTTCAGCCGTAGCATCTTGGTATTGCTGATACTCAGAAACCAGATCATTCATGTTACTTTCAGCTTCAGTGAACTCCATCTCATCCATACCCTCACCAGTGTACCAATGCAAGAAAGCCTTCCTCCTAAACATAGCTGTAAACTGCTCACTTACACGGCGGAACATCTCCTGGATCGAAGTTGAATTACCAATGAAAGTAGACGCCATTTTCAACCCAGTTGGAGGAATGTCACAGACTGTAGATTTCACGTTGTTGGGGATCCATTCAACAAAGTATGAAGAGTTCTTGTTCTGGACATTGATCATCTGTTCATCAACTTCCTTGGTGCTCATCTTACCCCTAAACATAGCAGAGGCAGTAAGATAGCGACCATGTCGAGGATCGGCAGCACACATCATGTTCTTTGCATCCCACATTTGCTGAGTGAGCTCAGGCACTGTAAGAGCTCTGTATTGTTGGGATCCACGGGATGTGAGGGGAGCAAACCCAACCATGAAAAAGTGGAGACGAGGGAATGGAATAAGATTGACCGCAAGCTTCCTGAGATCTGAGTTAAGCTGTCCAGGGAATCGCAAACAGCAGGTAACACCGGACATCGTAGCAGAAATGAGATGGTTAAGATCACCAACTGCCCAAGAACAAAAGAAACCATTATTAGATAACGATCTAAAAGAATGAAGAGAAAGTGTAAGATCTATGATTGAAGAGACATACAGCTTGGGGTGGAGAGCTTGAGGGTACGGAAGCAAATATCGTAGAGAGCTTCGTTGTCAAGTACCATACACTCGTCGGCGTTTTCAACAAGTTGATGAACAGAGAGGGTTGCGTTGTAAGGCTCAACAACAGTGTCAGAAACTTTAGGGGATGGGAAAACAGAGAAGGTAAGCATCATTCTATCAGGGTATTCCTCCCTGATCTTGGAAATCAGAAGGGTTCCCATTCCAGATCCAGTCCCTCCTCCCAAAGAATGACACACCTGAAACCCTACAAATCGGATCCAAACCATCTTAAGCTACAAAACACATACACGAACCCTAAAAGAGGGGAGAAAAGTAAAAGTACCTTGCAAACAGTCACAGTTCTCAGCCTCCTTGCGAACGACATCAAGGACAGAATCAATAAGCTCTGCACCTTCGGTATAATGTCCTTTCGCCCAGTTATTACCGGCACCAGACTGACCAAAAACGAAGTTATCAGGCCTGAAAACCTGACCGTAAGGTCCAGATCTGATACTATCCATAACACCAGGCTCAAGATCCATAAGCACCGCGCGAGGAACAAATCTCCCGCAACTAGCTTCATTATAGTAAACATTAATCCGGTCAAGTTGTAGATCGGAAGTACCATTGTACTTACCAATGGAATCGATTCCATGCTCAGCACAAACGACCTCCCAGAACTTGGCACCGATCTGGTTGCCGCATTGGCCTCCTTGGATGTGAAGAATCTCACGCATATTGACAAGAAACGGAGGCTGAAAACTGAGAATCGAGAGAAAAAGGTTCAGGAAACCCTAGAAATCGTGGGAGGAGGAGGAAATGGGAGAGAGATGAAATTAAAAGGTAAAGTGGGGACGGTGGATCTTTATAGAAATAAAAGGAAATAACGGTTAAAAAATTTTATTGAAGGGAATTTAAAAGAAATGAGCGGGAAAAAGTGCGGGTAAAGACAGCCACGTGCACTAACGGCGTTTGGTAAAAGTAACGGTCTGCCGTTACGCCGTTGGCTTGTCTTTAAATTTTGAGAGAAAAAAAATATCTGGAAACAGCTGGAATCCACCAAACCACTGAGACTCCTTTTATAAAAAAGAAAAAATATATATATTATTTAAAATTAGAATAATTGAGAGACAAAAATAGGTAATATTTTAAAGGCGCGCCTCGCTGCCCGCTGCCCCACACCTTTTTTCAACTTGATTTTGTGGTGGACAATATTTTTTTTTATTTCATTTTTTTAAATTAATAATATAAATAGGATTTTTTCTAATAATAAAAACAAAAACAATCACTTCTTAACAAACTTTTTTTTATTATTAATAAACAAATTACGAAATTAACGCAACGGTAAATCTGGTTGGAGAATTGTTCTTCAATAAATAAATTAATTAATTAATTTACTGTGATGAGGTTATGAATATTTAAAATTATGAATTATTAAAAAAATTATTAACGTTAGATTTGCATAAACTATATTTTATTAGTAGATCTATGTCTAATATAAAACGTTAATTTTATAATTAATAAATTTATTTTGGTTTTCTTATTTTAATTCTGTATTTTATTTTTGAGATAAATTGTTGAAGCATGGGAAAGTGTGGGAGATCTAAATTCAATTATTTGTTTCATGATTTTAGCTATCAAATATTGCAATTGCAATCCTTCATTTCGTTCATATAAACAAAAAAATTATGTCCAATAGAACTAAAAACTTATTTTATATCTAATAAATTCATAAATTTTTAATTGAACATTTCGTGTTATTCAATATTAAAGAATTAACTAAGAATATATCATTCAAATTTAAGAATTAGATACAGAAATAAAGATTTTTAAAGTTGAATATTCTAGAATATTCAAAGATCGAAATAATGTAAAATAGATTAGTAATTGTTCGAATTTTCAATATCAAAATCGCAGCAGTACCCATCAGCCATCAAAGATCAAAGCCAGCTTACTACGATGGTAGCAAAACCTATGAGCAATTAAAAAAACACACCCAGCTTCTTCAAGTGGCAGCAAGAACAATTAGCCATCCGACAGCACAGCAGCTTCATGTGGCTATCTGGTGGGTGGGAGAAGAATAGATTCTGGCCAAAAAAGTCAAGTTTCAATCACAAATGGCAACAAATCCCATCAGTCACCAACCGGCGAAAAGCTGAAAGCTGATGATCTGAAATCAAACCTATCCTTGAACTATACACTATGATAGCAACGCAGTTGAATCTCTGAAATCACTGATCTCATCAATTCCATGTAGGAACTTACAGATAGATAACGCAGTTTTCCATTAACATCATTGATCCAAGGGCTGCATTAGTATAATCACATAACCAAGCAAGCAAACAATCTCAAATCTCACAGAAATGAACTAAAACCGAGAGAGAAACAAATCAATCAGCCAAAAGTACAGAAGATGAAGAAGACAAAAAACAGATCTCAGAGACTACTCGTTTATCCTCAATTCCTAGAAGGAAATTGCAGATAGATAACGCAGATTTAAAATCACATCATCGATCCAGACGCGAAGTTAGAACAGAAAAACGCCTGATCTACAAAATGGAAAACTAATGACTCTTTCAATAAACAAAAGCATTTCAGGAACACTATTCCCCGTGAGTTTCTTCACGATAAATCAAAGTGCAAGGATAACAATAAGAGTGTTTCATCATCAATGCTGCCGGACAAGATAAGATTAACGGCGAAGCGAAAAGTAAAATACAGAGTAGGAGAAGCATAAATAACTTATAAGGAAGAGAGAACCAGCTAATCGGAACAAAAAAACAACGCCGCCGCCGCCGCCGACAACGAAGCGAGTATGTAGAGAGAAGGGCGACGGGCTGCGTGGGTAAAGGAAGCGAACCCTAAAACCCTTCTCTGAAGAGATTTATTAGTGATAGATTGATGAAGAAAGCATTACATAAGGTTCACCCACAGGGTTAGGGGTGTAATTTACTCCTCAGGGTTTAGCTCTTTATTTAATTACCTTTTTAAAAATAATATTATTTAGATTTTAAAAAATAAAATATCATACATTTATGGACCAATTTACAATGTCTTTGTCGGTGGCGTTCGTCACCAAGTGGATTGCCCAACGTCTTCTTTAGCTAACGATACCTTAATCCCGAAGTCTTCAAAGTATCTTTTCGACAGGTGCCTCGAGATGTATGGAGAGTTCGTTGCTGATAGATCCCACTCAGTCTATAAACAATGTTTTATGATCATTGTGTTTGTACACCTTTTAACTGATAAATGTACGAATGAAGTTATGAGCAACTACAAGAACGTTCGGGAAGTTCTTAAATTGTAACATTCGAATAAATGAGTGATACATGAATGAATTGATACTACGTTCAAATAATAGCGATATTCTTAAAAAAAATAAAGTGCACTTTATAATTATATTTCAATAGGACCAATTCTATATTGAATGACCTCGTGGTCCGGACATTCCTCTGTATCTCCTACGATATGGTCACGTTACTTACTTATTGCTTCTAAGAGTGAAGACTATCTCCACAGAGAATAACAAAGTTTGTCCGTTGCTCTAAGTAAAATGTCAGCATAAACGAGAGATATATAAATGAATCGAGATCATATTCGAATGAGCGTAATGAAACGGTCCAAAAAGATTGGCACAGGGTGATTGGGAATTTTGTGTTGGCAGGATATAAACACGAACTAAGATTACTGGATTACTCTGATCTTCTCTTATCAGTTTCTGTTCTTTAATCCAAAGTTTTTTTCAGAACATGATTGATCTGTAATCTTCAAAGAACACGAACAGGAAGCTAAAATCAAGAACAAACAAACATATTACCAGTTGACGATCGATTACATACAACGAAGGAAACTATGAAATGCTTCAACAATACACAATAATTTACAGGAATCTCTATCGCTTTCTATACTGAAATCAGCCAGAGAGAAGCTTAATGATGATGGTGATGATGTTGAAAAGAATGAGTGGAAGTCTCAAGAACTGGCAAGCATGGATGAGTCCTATTACCTGCGCTTTGAGCGAGTTTCTTCCTTCTCTCGGCATATCCGCCAGCGTCCATCCTCTCCGAGCAAGGAATCGATCCTCGTTTAGAATTGCGAAGGCGTTTGCGAACAGTAGAAGCCCTTCCAAAAAAGCCCAGAATAGCATATCTGCGTGTTCGAAAACGGTGAAGACTTTGAATCTTTACGGATTTGGAATCCAGAAATGAAATCGAAACTGAAGATGATCGAATAGAGCTTCTTGTTTTTCTCACCTTTCGTTCGACGATTTTCTGAGCAAGCGATTGGGGTTTGTTTCAGGTCTTGAGAATAGAAAGGAATTGGAGGCGATGATCGCTTTAATCGAGCGGTTGACTGAGATTATGAGATGAACAAGTGAAATTATAGCCGTCGGATGATCGCTTCGACAGTTTTCTATTATATTTAACGAGAAAAAGACAGCCAACGCGGCAGTAACTTCGTCTTGGGGTTTTGGGTTTGAAGATAAAAATATGGATAAACCCTAAAATTGAAGCATCCATGGCTTCATTTCAGCTTCTTCCTGCAACCTTTTCTCTTCCACATCTTCAATTTTCCCGTTTTCTTCATTTCTATCCATCAATTTGCAGAGAGAAAACTCTGATTTTCAACTCGCGTTATTTGCAGAGTTCGTGTAAATCTCTGAAACTCAGCCCACCAAGTGCTTCAAATGCCGACGGGAATGAGGATGCTGGAACGCCTACCCCCACTCGCCGAGGGAGAAAAAAAGGGACTAAATCTCCATCGTCTTCTACAAAGCGTAGTAGGAAAACCATCATCGAAGACGAACCCACACACGGGAACCTGTTTGATCAAATGTCGGTAGACGACGACGAGGCAATCGATTCAATAGCAGAAAATTACGACGATGGAATGGACTTCCCATACGAAGATCCGCCATTGATCTGCTGCTTCGGCGCGGCTCAGAAAGAATTTGTGCCGTCAATTCGCGTACACGATAACCAGATGCATCCAGATAAGTACTCGGAGTGGAAAATGCTCCAATGGGACCCGCCGGAGTTCGCTAGGGCACCGGGGGGATCGCCGTCGAATGTGGCTATATCTCACGTTAGGCTCGGCGGACGAGCTGCGTTTATGGGGAAAGTTGGGAAGGATGATTTTGGGGATGAGCTGGTGTTGATGATGAACAAAGAGAAGGTACAGACTCGAGGTGTGAAGTTTGATTTGAATTCTAGAACGGCCTGTACTTACATGAAGATCAAATTTGATGATGGAAAGTTGAAGATGGAAACGGTGAAGGAATCAGCTGAGGATTCTCTGGTTAGCTCTGAACTGAACCTTGCAGTGCTCAAAGAGGTAAATACACACCAGCCATTCACTTCAAACTGGTTGTTTCATGGAAGAAGATAAATTTTGTTTGTTTCATTGCAGGCTAGGATATTCCATTTCAATTCAGAAGCATTGTTATCCACTACAATGGAAGCAACGCTGTTCAAGACAATCCAATTGTCCAAGAAGTTTGGAGGGCTCATCTTTTTCGATTTAAATTTGTCGCTTCCTTTGTGGAGATCGCGCGACGAAACTCGAAAATACATCCAGAAAGCCTGGAATCAAGCTGACATTATCGAGGTTTCAAGGCAAGAATTGGAGTTTCTGTTAGATGAAGAATACTATGAAAAGAAAAGAAACTACAGGCCTCAATACTATGCTCAAACTATTGAACAAACCAAGAATCGTCGAGACCATTACCATTACTCACCGGAGGAGATATCGCCATTGTGGCATGATCATCTCAAGTTGTTGCTCGTAACGGATGGAACATTGCGGATTCATTACTATTCTCCTTCGTTTCACGGTGTGGTGATCGGAACAGAAGATGTGCTCATAACACCATTCACCTGCGACAGGACTGGTTCTGGTGATGCTCTTGTGGCTGGGATCATGAGAAAGCTTACTACTTTCCCGGATATGTTCGAAAACCAAGATGTTCTGGAACGGCAGCTTCGATTCGCAATCGCAGCAGGGATCATCTCTCAATGGACAATTGGTGCAGTCAGGGGATTTCCTACTGAAAGTGCAACACAGAATCTGAAAGAACAGGTTTATGTTCCATCAATGTGGTAGAGTAGCTGTATTGGGTTTGCTTTTTTTCTCAGTTTTGAGTTATAGAACAACATTCCATTGCTGGACTTGGACTAGACATTAGAGTAAAAGGTGTTATCAAAATGAACAAAAAAAGTGAGAATCATGGAAGAAATGACAATTAATTTACCTTTTCTTTTCCAAATGTTTACATTATGAATCAAGGGGGGATTGATAATAAAGCAAAGAATAACGAATGTAAAGAATAATTTTTCTCCACTATTCATAGGGAAGCTGTCTGTATAAAACTAGCCTGATTTACTGTCATAAGAAGAACTACATCTGAACTGACTCTAACTCATCTACCATAATCCTATCCTCCATGAATTTACCTAAAAGTGGTGAAAATTTTGCGCTTCTGCTTATGAAGCTATAGGAAGTCGACAGATAAACCTCGGTATGATTCATCTGGCTATGTATCGTACTCGTGGCTCGAACAATGGCAGTCAAATTTGAGGAGCCATAACAGCCGTGGTGCCCTGGGCAGAAGAAGCAACTGGGTTGTAGTAAAATTGTAATTTTATCTCTGCAGTGAAGCCTGAAGACTTCGTTTGTGTTCATCTTTTAGTTTGAATGTTCGATTCCGAGGCTTGTTGCAAAGACAGCCAGGGTAAGGATTAGCATAAAAGTTCTCCTCTAGTCTGGGACTCTCACCGGCTTGTCTGAAATGTGGTGCACCAAGTCTGTCTTTATGCAACTCCTTCACTTCTTTGGACAATTCTTCCCAAGAGATGGCCTCATTCTCCAAGTGATCAACCAACCTGACTAGATTTTGCCTGAAAAAATGAAATGTATATTGATATTTAGACTCGGGAAGTAGTCACAATCCAACCGACAATGAACGACATCGGTTGAGAACAAACCTGTCGGGATTTATTGTCTTTCTGTATCCTTCAAACATCCTATGACCCTGCACTGCTTTAGCCATGTTTCCATCATAGGTATAAACAAACACATCGCTCTCTACTGCCACGATATAATCCAAGGCAGCCATCCGATTCTGGTACAGCTTAAATGGCTCCAATTCCTTCTCTGTTGCAAGAGTCGAATGCGAAAAGACGTTGGGGTATTCGGATCGAAAGGCGTTCATGCTATCGCTGCCATAAATCTCCCCGGCAACGATGTAGATTTTAGTTTTGGAAGGGTATCCTAAGGCTTTAAGCAACAGGGCTGCCTCCAGAGGGGTCATTGGGCATCCCCCTAGAATTCTCTTTCCTTTTGCATCTATCTCTTTCTCCTTCCAATGCTTGACATTGTATCTCATAACTTTGAGCTCCTCCTCTTCCTTTGCTGTCAAGTTGTGGCTGCAGCCAGTGAATGCAAGCATATCTTTCTCATACCTGAGATGGAGAGCAATATATGGTTCATCACCCTTTCTTAATCTATCAACTAAGACCTTCCCAAGCTCCTCAATCTCCTTGCTAAACCGTAGAGCCTTGTAATTGGCACGGCATCGGAGCTTTTGAATGTAAGATGGCAAACCATTATTGACTATTCGAGAATCAGTATGCGTGAGCATTAACACTTTGTGTCTCTTTAACAAATGTAGCATCTCTCCTCGGTAATATCTAGACTGCATTTGAATAGATTGTGAGAACTAAAACCCAAATAGAAACATCAAAGAATCATGATTCACACATAAAAAATCAAAGTTTTCTTAAACCTTGGACCAGGAAACTGGAGCCTTCACAAAGGGCTTGACCGATGCCAACCGACGAGGCACGTTCTCGACGATTTCGATATCATCTCTTAGAACATCCATGAAGTGCCTCCAATCAAAAATATCTTTAAAATCACTACAAAACCCGAAGTTAAGAAGTTATATGCAAAATCATCATCATCAGCTAGTCAAGACTTGGGATGAACTGAAATTTGCAAGTACCTCGGATCCGTCCAAAACGACTCGTGATCAAGGGAAGGAAGAACAAGTGTAGCATTCATAATCTTAGCAACAGCAACCATATCACATATCTGGAAGCAAGTAAAGGCATATCTTAGTTAGAAAGATCCATGGCTGTGATTCAGCTGACAATTTTAACTCATGAAAAACCAGTGAAAACATCTCACCCCTGTTCTCATCTGATTCAGTCCTCCATTGGCATGAACAATAAGATAGCCATTTGTTTTGCCACGAGCTCCTACCATATCAAGTTTAGAAATGAGAAATAAGCTCAATGGGTTCTAAACTCCTTGCTTTAATGGACGATGAGGAAACTATTAAACATACTTATTCGATTCTTGGGTCGAGAGATGCACTGATAGAAATTATCACTCTTTGGTTTCATCCAAATATCAGACGTCTGCTAAACATAGTATCAAACAAACAACCTCAATATAATCAAGTCAAGAATCTTACAAATTTAGAACATAGCGACATTGAGTGAATCGAGTAGTTCAAAGCACAAGAAAACGAATTGGGTAGTTAAATCCAAAGCAGAGGAGTCCAAGAACAGAAGTCCGTTTGAAAATCCAAAGCGACAAACATAACGCCGAATTGAATATGAACCAATAAGAAAGCAAGCAACATTCTGGTTGAACCTTTAATAGGAATGCATTTATTGCCACCACCACAGCTATTTATTGGCTAAAACTTTACCGGACGATTAAAAAACCCAACAAGATCACCAACATAAAGTTCCAGAAACATGTCCAGAATGAATATATTGCAAAAAAGAATAAACAAATAAAAACAGCTGAAAACAATTTATTTTCTAGCCAGATAGGATTGATGAATCATTCCATATATTTGCCTGTTTTTAATTCAATGGCAGGGCAGTACATCACGCCATCGTCCCTTTTGACTAAGATTGGACGTTATTTAATTCTATTGGCAAGGGAATATGTCCAGAACAATTAACTAATAACAATGGCACTTACAGAAATCTTCTCGAGAAGACGTTTGGGGACGACGGCTTCGTCCTCTGCAACGGCTCTTTGCGCCATGGCCCAATCTTCTTTGAACGTTTGTATGATCAACTGTCCTTTATCGATCATCTTGCCGTTAATCTCGACATGGGAATTGAGGAAGGTGAACTTAAAGAACACGGTTAGAATAGCCATGAACATCAAAATCCAAAAAATCTTACGCCCGAAGTTCCGTCCGGATCCTAATGACTGAACGATCATAGCGGTCAATAGAAGCCCTTCTTCCATCTTGAGAAGCCAAGGCTCAGGCACCCAACACAAGGCCCGATTCCGAAACAAAAAGTGCCTAATCACGGGATGATGAACATGATGGTGGTGATGGTGATGGAGGTGGGACCCAGCATTAGAGACGTTGGAATTGTCTTCTTCGTCATACAAATCTGAAAAGTTTGAGAGTCGGCTGTCGGAGTCCAAAAAGTCTGTGATACGCCGTCTGGTTTTTGTCGCCGGTCCACCGACTCGTGGACTTACATTACAGGAAGGGCTCAGACCGCCGGAAGCCATCGCCGGAAGATCAAAATAAAAAGAATAAAAATGCTGTGTTTGATCCAGAGAGATTGGATTGAGAAAGAACACGAAGATGAAAAAAATCCCAAATGTGGATTTTCTGTGAATATGGTTTGTGAAAGAAGAGGCCGCCCGTATTGTATGGCCGGCATGGGCGTGAAAATTATTTCTGGTGTTTATATATAGCTCCCTGCAAATCCCCGATGTGATGCCCTCTCTTTCTTTTTTTTTTTTCTTTTTTTTTTCCCCCTTTTTTTCCCCTCTCTCTCTAAAACCAAATGATTAAACTTAGATTTTCGGACGGAATTGCCCTTCCCATCCCAATGGATTTTTTCTTTAAATATATACCATTAATTATATTTCTGTTTCTAAAATAGATTTTTAAACTTTATTATATTCCTATTTTATATTTCATAATAATAATTTATAATTTCGTCTCTTATAAATTCATTGGATTAATTTAATAATTACAAATTTTAAGCTTCCAAATCCTCCCAGTTTAAATATCAAATAAAAAAAAAAGTTTAAAAATTAAATTTATAATTTAAACATTTTATTTAATTAATTTTTATTTTTTTTAAGTCGTTAAATTCACTCCTTAAAAATATGTCATCGTTTATTTTTTTAATAATTTTATTTTATTCATTCAATTATATAGTCAAATGAGACTAGAGAAAATTAATTATTTGGATGACGATCCAGATAAGTACAATGTCTATTTATAATTAAAAAAATAAATAAATGAACCACGGATAAAATTGATAATATTTTTAATATATTTGGAAACCAAATTAAATAATTATATATTTTTGTATCGAAAGGTTCGTTCACTTTATAACGAATAGACGTAACTTTAGGTTGTTATGGTAAAGTTTAAATTATTTATTCTAATTGTTTTTTCTTATAAAATAATATTTAAATTTTCCAAAATTAACTTTTGTTTCCTTACTGGCCCATTATTTAAATATATAATTTAAATAATTATCAAATATTTGTAAAAAATAAATAAAATAATAAATCAGAAGAATGTTAGAGAAAGGGACGGAAACTGCAAAGGAGCTTTTTATGTTTCCGAAGGAGTCCCTAATTAATTAATATTATGAATATATTATTATTATTAATCAGATCCAAAACGACAGCGCTTCAAGATAAATTTAAGAAATACAAAGACCCATGCTTAGTTTACCGTTGGATAAATAGATTATAATAAAGGGTAAACTAGGTATTTCGTATTTTCATTTCTTTTTTATTTATTTATTTTGAAGTGGTCAGCTGGCCATTATTCATTGGGAAACTCCCCTGTGATGCGGCTGTTTTTGTCCACGCGGATGCGGATGCGTGGCATAAGATCTGACCGACATTCCACTTTAAGAAAAAATGTAAGCGACACGTGTCGTCATCGAATTAAGTGAAGCCATTTTTGTCCCCACACCCTTGCTTTTTATGCCGCCACATCATTATATGAATTTTCTATGCGCTTTAGCCGTTGGATCAAATGATGAGATCTGATTGTCTTTATAAAATTAGTAAAAGGGATTTAAATTTAATGACTTGAGATTGGTGAATGAATGAGGTGTAGCGTGATGGGAGGTGCGAGACCATGGAGTAGGGTGGGCTGAGATGTAGATGATAAAACGCGGTAGAGCGGTGGAAGTCGAAGTGGAATGGACTTTGAGGCCCAACGAGAGTTCAACGCGGATTGTCTGGTCGTAGGAATATTGTAAGATTGCACGATCTGAGCAATCTGATTGGTCTGTGATGGGACTCATTATTTTGTCTTATAAAATAATAATAAATGGAATTGAATCCAAAACCAAGCTTCAATTCTACACCTTCTTATTATTCCCATCACAGCCATGTGCCCCAATCATACCCCCTCCTATATAGTGTTTCACTATTATAATAATAAAATTTAATAAAGCTTTTTTTTTTCTCCTATGCCCACCGCTACCATCATATTTCATTCAACGTTTTCAAATACGTCTGTTAGAGAGAAGTTTGCACACTCTCATAAGAAATGTTGTGTTCTTCTCTGCAACTGATGTGAGATCTCACAATCCACCCTATTAGTGGTCTAGCTTCCTTATTAGTATACGGCTTGCTGACTGACTTGTATTTCATTTGTAACAGCCGAAGTCCATTCTAATAAATATTGTCTGTTTTTGCGCGCTACGTATCGTTGTCAGTCTTACAGTTTTAAAACACGTATGTTAGGGAGAAAAATCAGAAATCGTCATAGACCACGCGACCATGACTTTGTCAACTATGTATTACTAAGCTGACGGCAAACTAATCAAAATTGACTATTTTTTTTTTTCTGGTGACGCCAAAATGGCAGCTGTTTTATTAATAAATATATTTAATTACATATACATTTTAAATTTACTTGATTCATTTTCTTATACTTTAAAATGTTTAAATTTAATTTCATATGTATTTTTATTATAATATTTTAGTTGTGGAATGATTAAAAGTAATTAAAGTAAGATTACTTTGCTGGACTATAGTGACAGAAATTGAGTACAATACAAGAAAGTATATTTTTAAAAAATGTAAAATAAAGAGAGCGTGATTTATAATTATTTTTAAAAAATAAACAAATTTTTTTTTTTTTTAATAATCAACCATTCTTAACAAATCTATAATATAAATAAATTTGTAAAAATACACATAAAATAATAAAAACAATAATTTTGCTCGTTGACCAAACACCTTTAATGTTTTTTATTCCGAATTTATTATTAATTTTTTAATGGTTCTTAATTTAGTTGATATGGAGCGTAGAAAAAATGAAACAATAAATGGGTATTTATTAAAATTATGAAGGCGGGCGGGTTTTTAGTGTGGTCAGACCGGACCGGAGAACGAGAAAAAACCAGGGAGTTTCTACTTTTAATGGGCTAAGAAAATGGGCCGTTTTCACTTTCATAAAAAAGTTATTTTTAGGATTTTTGCAATAATTAAAATTATGAAGCAACTTTTCTCGTTCGCCGACCTTAGCTCAGTTGGTAGAGCGGAGGACTGTAGTGGGTCAAAAGACTTTCAGATAATCCTTAGGTCGCTGGTTCGAATCCGGCAGGTCGGATTTTTGTTTTAATCTTTTTATTCAGTTTTTATTTTCTTTATCCGGCCCACAGACCGAACAAACTATTCGACCGTCATGTCGTATTAAAGTTTAGCGACACCAGAAAGTTGAGCGACATGTCGTATTGCTGTCGATTGTTCTGTTCACTGATATATCGGAATCGGAGAAGCCCTTCTTCCATTTGGGAGCGAAGAAGCGAAAGACGAACGGGGAGTGTGCCGCGGAAGCGAACCAGAAAGTTTCTGCCTCGCCGGTAAGCTCCTTTATGTAATGCTGAATTCAATGATTTTCAGTGTATAAATGCCCCAATAAATTAGGTTTTACGGGAAACATTTACACGTAGAATCCTTTTTTCCCGAAGTGGGATGTTTCTGTAGTTCGTTCTCAATTTTCGGATTGCTTCTTTTATGCCTTTAATCTGTTTACAAATGTTTCTGTTCGGAAGGTCGGTTTTCGATATTTTATTTGCATTATTGACAATTCTCGTCACAATTTGGTTTTTAGATTGGGTTTCTGGAGAGGGAGGCTATTAGTTTCATCTTGTTTTGGGTAGAGAGGTGGAGGGGGATTCTTTAAGGGAGAAATATGCTTCAAATCCGGCTTAGCAAAGTTCCACAGGCGGAAGGTGGCGCTGGAACAGTGAAGCCCTTGCAAGCTGAGACTGTGACGGTCGCATGCCCTGACCACCTTATCCTTGCTGATCTTCCTGTGGCAAATGGCATTGGTGCAGCTACTGCTGCTTCCATTGTTAAGTCTGTTGGTCGCAGATCTCGCCGTCACCTTGGAGAACGAGTTCATTTTTGTGTCAGATGCGATTTTCCCATTGCAGTTTATGGTCGCCTGGTATTTTCCCCACTATATTTTTGTGTCTTTTTGCTGTCGGTTGCTTTGTCTCCTTTCGGTCCATGGAAATCATTCATCTATAAAAGACAATTTAAGATCAACTTTTTTTTTTGTCAAATCGATATGCATTACTTCATTCATATCTGCAATGTTCTTCCTTCTTGCCCGCTGGTGTGTAGGCTTGTGTCATTTCTTTTCAAATATTTGTGAGCATCTCTAGCCTGTGTGCATCTTGACTAATCTCACAGGACACCCACTTGACCCTACTACATTTGGGTTGTGGCATACTTAAAGAGCTAAATAGTGGTTTGCCATTCTTGCAGAGCCCATGTGAGCATGTGTTCTGTCTCGATTGTGCAAGAAGCGATTCTATATGCTACCTGTAAGTAAAAATGCTTTGAAAGTCTTAAAATGGCTGTTATGGTTCTTTTGTACTATCAATGTCAATATTGATTGCCGATGCATAATCACTTTCTATTGCAGAAACTTTTCTTGTCATGTTCTTCAAAAATCTGTTGTTTTCTTTGATGATTAGAGTACTCTATACATTAGCTTCTGTGTTCTTCATGATAATATAATGTAGACGACTTTAGAAGTTGTGATTATAGTCATATTTTTTATGACACAGTTGTGATGACCGTATCCAGAAGATTCAAACTATAAAATTGATGGAGGGGATCTTCATTTGTGCAGCCCCACATTGTCTCAAGTCTTTTCTTAAGAGGACTGAATTTGAATCTCATATACAAGAGAGTCATGCTGACCTTCTTAAGCCAAATGCAGAGAAGGAAGATGGAAACGAAATTGAGGCTCTTAGTGCCAAACAATCTACAGCTTCTGAATCCACTGTCCGAGGTCCATCGAGACCAATCATATCTCCAAGTTCCAATTCCCTGGCTCAAGAACGTGACGAAAAATTTCATCGTCAACAATCTAGAGACCAACCCACGTCTGGCATGCAGCAACAAGACAGCGGTGGTCATTCACAAGGCTTTGATCGACATGGTCCTCATGGCCATTTTCCCCCACAAAACTTTGACGTACAGGGTACTCCACATCAGGAATCCAGTCAATTTTCAGAGAAACAGCAGGGAATTCTGGCCGACCCTCCATATTCTCAGTACCCTCCTTTGCAATCAATTCCGCCACCGAATTACGTGGTTCCAGCTAACTCAAATCCAATGTTGAGTCCCCCTCTACCGTTCGGTTTTCCTCCGTTTCCAACTGAGGGAGCACAACAATATTACAGTACACCCTATGAAGTGCCACGACAAGATACCGCAGCAGAGACTGGATCCGAGCAAGGGTCACTGCTAGGCTTTCCACCAGGAGCAGCAGGAGGAATGAACTTCTCGGCGACTTATCCTCAACCTTGGAATACTGGACAAGCTGGCGTTCCTTATGAGCATGCTGCTGGAGGTCAAGGAATGCCTGATACTTTTGCTAATGCACCTGATTCTCAAGTAAATCATGGATTTTACCAAGGAGATTATAGACGCAGCCCTGGAGGCTTGCCTGTGAATTCTTCTGTCTCGTCAATGGCCAACAAGAGCATGGACCTGGGGCATTCTGGTAATGCCATGGACTTGAAGAATGGTAGAGGTATATTGGCACCACAGCCGCCTCTAGCACAACTTCCTCTGCCTCCGCCACTCCCACTGTACTTGTCGCATAATAAGCGTGGCAAGTTTCATTCAGGAGATACGGATCATGATGGGCAAGGCCATGGATGGCAGAATGATAGCCATAGCCGAGATAGCTTTGGAAATGGCCAAGACTGATGATTCTTCCATCGCATTCTTTGTTTCTTTTGCCATATACTTTCAACCATTATTTTGTCCAAAGTTGCATCTGCCAGCTTGAGAATGTCTATATTTAAACTTGATGATCAACGATAAAGTTTTACTTTCATTCGACAGGTTCGAGAATATTATATGCAATACTGTCGGTAGACAAGAGTTTTACACATTTTTCTCGATTGGTATGTGTTTGTCTAGGCTCATCGGCTTTTAAATTTGTGTCTATTTAGTCATTGAACTTTAAAAAGGAATAGTGTTTAATAGATAGAATTACATAAATATATTATCAACTTGCCTGTAATCATCAAACAAATAGCAAACAAAATCCAAAATTCATTAAATACATCTCTCTAGCAGGAATTAGAGAAAATGAAAACAAAGTTGTTATGAACAAAGTACAATCATCTCTCACGCTTCTGTCAAACTCCACGCTTGTCACTGATGAGCTGCATGCCGAAGTGGGTTGAAAAAACACCATAAAACATCCAAAATGAAACAAGAAGAAGAAGCCACGAATGAACAAGAGAGATCAGTGATATGAGCTCAGTTTTTCTTTCTCCAAAATCCATTGTTGGTATGTGAGAACTCGCATCTCATCCAATTTCACATAAAACTGATGCAACTTTCTGTAGATCAATAAGATATGCCTATCTACATACTCTTCATACTTCTCGTACAATGCGGGAACCGTTAGCACGAGTAAAAGGCCTATCATTCAGAAAATAATGCCCCAAAATCGATCATCGAATGTTTTTGATCAACAAGAGTCGAGTGTTATGGAAACTGAAGATTAGAACTTACTGGTGTAAACCAATGTGAGAAGATCAGTCAAGCCACTGATAACTGAAATCAGCCATAGGCAAGCAGCTACTTTGAAGAACAATTTGGGGTCTTTTCCCATTGCTATATCTTGTGAAACAGACAGCAAAGTATTCACATGGGAACGAACGAAACTCGCAGCTTCGTTTACCATATCTTCTGAGAGATGCAACTCAGGAAGAGGCGGCGCTGGTCTGTTCAGAAAGAAAGGTAATAGATTCAGAAGTAATCTTAATCCAACTACATAGAAGTTAAGCTAGACTTAGTCTAAACACAGAGAAAATTAAGAATGATCTTCTGAAATGCATCAATGGCTCAATGCTTTGCCACGAAACCAGCTCAGAACTCAGTAGATATCAGTCAAACAAAAAATGCATACTACTTTCTGCATTGATGAGTTTTCGAATGCTCGAAAACTACTGAATTGTTTCATCTCTAGCTTGTTAGGCTTGGAAAAACATGTGCAGATCTACACTGTCTCACTCATGTTCAACATCTTTGGGAAATGCACTTGCATATCCCAGACATCTAAAACAACAAACACTAAGGCCGTTTGATTATTTTCAAAAACCAGAACCCAAAGACCAAAACAACCAAATTGTTATCAAATGAGACTTCTTATGCAACTGGAACTAAAAGGGAAGCTGGGTATAACAGACATAGAAGTAAGTATCCCAAAATGTAGAAGAAAGTGAAGACAAATTTACAGATCAAGATGTTGAAAAGCTAGAGAACTTGCACAAACTCCTACATCTATTCAAAGATCATGCATTCTAAAGGCTTATGAATCAGTTTACCATTCTTAATGCTATTGAAATTGAAGAGATAGGGTGTAACATGCAAGTCAAGAGGCAATTTCCAATTAGTTACCTATTGAGAATGGATGCAGATTTTGCCCAGATAAAGATAATGGTAACAAGAAGAAGAAGAACACTGGAAATTAAAGACAAAAGGGTGTAACCACATCTCCCAAACACCAGCCAAGTTGCCAGCATAAGTAACAATATCCCCACAGTTAGATTCCTTTGCCTCCATAGAATTACATCTGCAACTGAACAGAATAAAAGCCAAGAGTTAAACCCAAATCCTCGTTGTTTAATGGCAACCAATTCTATGTTTATAGGATCATAAACGCAATCTTAATTAGGTTTTAGGCGTAGATATCCCAAAAGAAGAATCCACAGAAAACCTTCAGCAATGCAGAAAAGAAGAAAACAGTTCATCGATTAGAAATTTGTCAAAGAGACCATCGATTGGTTCGCAATCGCACATCAGAGTCAATAGAGGACTGAAACAGAGTAATCAGATAGAATTCTGAAGAGGATCCATCAATAGGAAGAATGAAAAAGAAACACAGAAATCAGAAGATCGTGACATGAATTACCAAGACCGCCGCCGATCAGTTCGTGAAGAGTTCGCTGCCCGCGGAATAAACGATCGGAGGAACCCATCAAAAAAGAAGGGAAAAGAGAGGATCTCGATTCCAGCACAGGATTCACAATACACTAGAGAAACAGAACCAGAAAGCGAGAGCTGTGAAGGAGCCAAGGATAAGGAAAAACAGGGGCTGTGTTTAGCTTTTTGTTGCCCACTATCTGTTACCCTTTGGAGTTTGAGGGCAGACTGAGTTGAAATGGTAAGAAATGGGGATTGGGCCATAGCTGACAGGTCAAAAGTCTGATGCCTGCCTCTCGTGCCTTCTTTATTTCCTTCATTTGCCCCCTTGGAATTGGTATTGAAATTGGTTTCTTCTTCTAAACTCTAGGACAACTAATTAAAAAAATATTTTGATTGAACTGGTTGATATTTATATACATTCAACCCAACCAACTCGAACTCGAATAACGTGATTGATTTTAACGTGATAATGGGGTTATTGTACTTTGAGATCCTTAAAATATTTTCGACGACAAATACATCTCTGTAATCGAACATTTGTGACAATCCAGAGGCCAAGCTGACGGCATTTTTTTTTTTTAATGTTATACAGTATCAATCTGAATTGAAAATGTAAGGTGGAAATAGTTACACTGCACAGGACTGTAAAGCATGGATTTAACTTCAACTAGCTAACCTTGAGTTCAACAAGGATTTCGGGTTCCCATTCTCCTGCAAATTATTCTCTTCTTTCGCCTTGTGCCAATCCCGTTCATTCATCAATCTTGAACCAAAAATCAATTACTTCCTCAGGGAGTTCCCTCATCAGTACGACTGATTTTCTTACGAGGGCTAGAAATGGTGCAGTCTGCATTATCTGCAGGTTCGCTTTCATGAAAGGCAGCGTCTGCATTACCTGTAGATTTGTTTTCAGATTCATTTTGAGGCATAGCAACTTCAGGGGAGGTTGTAGGTTCATTATTGGGAGAAGCAGCTTTGGCAGAAGCTGCATGAGAATCTTGGATGGTAGCATGGACATCCTGGGAGGTGGAAGCTTCAGGGGAAACAACAGCTACATCATTTTGGAGGGAGGCAGGTTTGTTGGAAACTGCAGGTACATCAGTATTGGCAGCAGCTTCAAGGGAAACAGCAGGGACATTATGGGGGGAGGCAGCTTGGGTGGAGGAAGCTGCAGGTTCTTTTTGGGGATTACCAACTCCTGCTGCCATGACTGCTGAGGAATCCATGAGGCTAGCAGCTATTGCAGCCTTCAAGTCTTCATCCTCCATGTCCATAAGCATTTCAGCTTCTCCGGTTGAAAGAAAGGTATCTTGCTGCTCTGTCCAGCTTACTCTTTGTGGAGGAGGGGGGTTTTGGGTAGTGTTGCACGATTTGGTTATCCTCTCAGCATCCTCGGGGGAAAGCCACTGACCATAACCATTAGATGCTTCGGTGGACAATATGGGAAAATCCTTGGGGAAGTTACCCCTCACTATAAAGATGCTCCAACCAAAACCCTTTAGAGAGTCCAAGTAGGCTGAAAGGTAAAACTTAGAAAGATGTTGTGGGGCTGCATATAGACTATCAAAATTGTACCACTCCCCGTTCACTTTCCTAATACAAAACCAATGATCTTGCAAGTGACATATAAATGCATTCTCCAGTTCAGGATCAATCTGTGCAGGTTCAGCAACTGGGGAGTTGAGAGGAATAACTTGAAGATCCCATACCTCCAAAGCCTTTTGTAAGACCTGCAAGCAAATATATAATGATTTAAACAAATCAGAACATCCCAACAGGTTCTGTGAATTGATAATATACACATAGAATAGGAACTGGTTTAGAAAAAAAGAAGTCCCATCCCTCTTAAATATTTCACTGTTTTACTTAAATAGTTTACCCAAATAGGAAAAAAAAAAAAAAAAAAAAAAAAAAAAAAAAAAAAAAAAAAAANAGAAAGAGATCTGATGTTCACTGCGCTAAATTTGGGTATCCAAAACAAGGTCAATCTCCAAAAAACCTAAGCTAAGCCAGCTTCGACACCTGATTACAGAACAATAGATGATTTCAGAAGCATGTGGTAAACCAAAATGCATAAGCAGTGTGCCTGCCCAGATGTAGTTAATGGGAGCCAAAGGACTAATATTGAGATAAGGAAAAAATTGCAAGATCAGGGAAGAAAAATTAAGAGCAGTGTCCTTACTTGCCCACTTTCAATCTACTTTATTAATGATTACTTGCTATAACAAGTTTTTCTAACGATCTCTAACCATCCCATATGCCAACTCATGTTAAATTCAAGAATTAAGAGATCAGAAGCGTAGCAACTTATGAGTTAAAAACATGTTTCTCATCCCAAAAACAACTTATGAGATAATGTAATCCTATTTTTCAGATAATCACATTTGAAGCAAAGCATACATCAAGAAACATATATCACTTGAATGAATCACAATAAACTTGTCATAATATTATCAGGTACATCCGTACAGTAGAAGCAAGTATTGTCACAAAGTTCGTTGAACACAACGTTATTCAAATTTTGCATCACTGCTACCTCAGAAAGATGACACTGGGACAAAGGAGAATAGTAGCTTAGGGGGTTTTGCAAGTAATAAACCTTGTCTTAAAAAATATTTCATCATTGGTACTATTACGTATGTGTGAATTCCCATGCCATTACAAGTCATTGTATCAGTTCTTTTTAAAATTCAAAACAATATCAGCTGTAACCGTTACACAAATGGCTCATAATGACTGTAACTACTGCATACTGGCAGGTTTTCTATTTCTACTGTTAAAAGAATACACAACTCGAACATCAGGATCGCATTTCAACCGCTTTCCGTAAAACATCCAATATATTCGTTAACCACTGTTCCTGAATGCAATTCAAAATATTCAACAACATTTGGAATTCGAGTAGATTGAAGAAGTAATATAAAGAGTATCCACGGAGGAGCCTGCGTATTTACACTAAATCGATCAAATAAAAATATAAAAAAAAAAAAAAGAAGAAAAAAAAGACATCCAAAGCAGCGTTTCGGTTTCCCTGAATTAGCTTCTAGAAGGAGAAAAGAATAACAAACAATAACAGATAGAGCAACAGGGGAATCAAAACCTGGATACTGAAATCACCATCCAAGGAGACATTGTGAGACTCCTCGGAGAGGAAATCGCCGGTTGTGGATCCACCAAGCATCATCTGGCGCTCCTTCCGGTCGAGATCGGATGCGAGAGCAGCCAAATCGAATTCCGAGAAGAATGGACCCTGCAAGACAGTGTTGACACAATGCACAGCGCAAAGCTTCGATTCTTGTACCTCGTGATACAACATCCCTCCATTGCTGGCTCCCTCCATAATTCTCAACACAGAGAAAATGGAAAGAGAGAGAGAGAGAGAGAGAGAGAGAGAGAGAGAGAGAGAGAGAGAGAGAGCAAAAAAAAAGGATGAAGAAGAGAGAAATAAACCCTAGATTCAGCCAAGCAAGCTATGGGTGTTACTTTTGGTGTAAGCTTGTTATTCTCTCTCGAAGAAAATGCGGTAACAAAAATGTAATCAATCTTTTGCCCTCCCTCAGTTTTGGATTGGAAGTTGAAATTCCGCACGTGCTAATACATCCTTTCACGCGTGTGGAAAACACGTGCGGAAATGCCTAACTATTTAATTTTCATCCGATTCTCTAACTTACGATAACCCGTCAAAAAGGTAACTCCCTAAAATTCCTCTCAAATATGTTTTGTTTTTTTTTTTTTTTTTAATTATTTATAATCAACTTTTAAAAAATAAAAATTATTGAAAACCTATCCCGACTTTGTGCCCAAGTCTACTTACTCTCTTTCTTGGACCCCTAAAGGGTCATGCTCCGACTTTGTGCCCAAGTCTACTTACTCTCTTTCTTGGACCCCTAAAGGGTCATGCTCCGACCCGAAGAAGGAGAGAGCAGCAATAATAGTGAGAGAAGCTCAAAACCATTTTAGATACAACAAGACAACCCAGAAAGAGGAGAAAGTTGTCATAACCTAGGGTGGGTTTGCTGTCTAATCAGCCAAAATCTGCCTTCTTACAAACTGATTAAAGGTAGAGAGCGCCAAGACGAACGACGTCAAGAAGAACAGACACCATCAATTTAGAACGAATATCTGACGTCTCCGGAGTTTAACTCAGCTTAGCACGGGAAATGCGAAGCAACACAACTCTTGCTATTCTTCAAGCACGAACTATCAAAAGGAAAACATATTCATATGGCTCAATAAATGCCTACACCTTCTTAACTTCTAACTTTTGTTTCTATCATGTTGCCCACATGCTGATGGTCCCTTTATCTCTTACCTTTTCCTTTCACCCTTTTTCCCCCCTTAGCTCCTCTTTGATTTGAGTTCCTGACTATTTTGCCTTTGAAATAATCTATGAAGCATCGAGAGAATCACAGATTTCGATCGTGAACCTATAACGGCCCAGATCCACCACTAGCAGATATTGTCCTCTTTAGGTTTTTCCTTTCGGGCTTCCCCTCAAGGCTTTAAAACGCGTCTGCTAGGAGAAGGTTTCCACACCCTTATAAATAGTGGTTTGTTCTCCTCTCTAACCAATGTAGGACATCACAATTCACCCCTCTTCGGGGCCCGTTGGCACTCTTTCCTTCCTCCACTCGATGTGGGACGCCCCCAAATCCACCTCCCTTTGGGGCCAGCGTCCTTACTGGCACACCGCCTCGTGTCTACCCCCCCTCGNCGAGAAGGCTGGCACATCGTCTGGTGTTTGATTCTGATACCATTTATAACGGCCTAGATCCACCGCGAGCAGATATTGTCCTCTTTGGGTTTTTCCTTTCAGGCTTACCCTCAAGGCTTTAAAACGCATCTGCTAGGGGAATGTTTCCACACCCTTAATAATGGTGGTTTGTTCTCCTCTCCAACCAATGTGGGACATCACATAACCTGAACTGACTTGTTTGTTTTCATCAACCTTCTTCCCAGAACTATTAAATCTGCTGCCAAAAGAACCAACTTAACATGGATTGGATTAGGAGATGCGGATGGAGAATTAACTCAGCATATATTAGAAAAAGTATAACTTTGTTGATGAACTTCATTGTACAAGATAAACATAAACAGTTTACAGGACACCATATAGATACATGACTGCAGATTGTAAGCCAAGTTAGAGAATCAAATTTGGAAGTAAATTGCATAACCGAGCATCAGTGGCCTGGCCTTCAAATGAGTTCTTTCCAAACTAAGCAGCCCAACCTGAGGATGAGAATTGATTGATCTGTAGAGAATTCTAATCTTGTGGGAAACAAAAATGGCTTCAAACCATCCATCCAAAGCAGCACAAGAAGCATACAACATTGATATTAAAACTTGTAGCTGGAACAATCTTGTGTGAGGAAGGATAGTACGTGTGGAGAGAAAGAGATGCTGGAATGAGCTGATTCTCCAACAGGAAAGCAAAAAGAAACTGTGGTAATCCTTATCACATCTAATTCTGGCAGATAAAAACGACGAACAGATCAGTTCATTCATGATTTCATAATACCACGCAGAGAACAGAACAGTTCTGTCGCTGCAAAATCCTCTGCCATTTGAACAATGTTCTATAGAAACTGCTGTAAAACATACGAACAAATTCCACCAAAACTTTGAAGACGGACCCATGTCAAACAAGCTTGGAGAATATATAAGAACAGAGTTGTTTAATCTATCCTCCATTAATAAACTTGCCATGAACTTAGTAATCTTCAAATTTAAAGACTAAAACTGCGAAGATTGATTAGAGCTATGCACATATTTGAGGTTTAGCTTGATTTACATTATAGCAGATATTATCCAATCCAGCCAGAAAGTATAGTAAATTGCCAATCATCAAACAGTTCTCAAGAAAATGTAGTGGAAGAACGGAGAAGCTTACATTAGAATTAGAACGCCTGCAACACAGGTCTTTTCCCCAGCCTCTTGATTTCCCTGTCCATGTTCCCAGTAAGCATCAATCCAAACATCTTGAAATCACAAAGAAGAGACCAAAATGGATGACCGAAGGAAGCAGGAACATTTTCCTCGACGAAGAAATGGCTGTACCACGCGAATCCATATCCAGTCAAAGGCACAAAGAACAGGAACCACCAGCTAAACAGTAAAGAGCAAAGAAAGAAGAAGATAGAAGACAGAGTTCCAATAAAGTGCCATCGTCTCGTCGAGGGTTTTGAGTGCTGGTTCATATAGAAAACCCAGAACTCATCCAAACTTCTGAAATTCATAAATCCCGAGGCGAAATGCGAAAACCAGAGATTGATTCCGAAATCCAGTAGAAGAATTTCAAATCCGGGTCAGAATATAGACTCCAGACGATCGGAGTTGAAAACCTAATTGTGACAAATAGGTTGAGAGAATCAAATTTCTTCAAGTTCGTGAAGATGGATTCATTTGACCTGGGGTGATGGGAGAAAAATTGGAAGATGGATTAAGGGGTCTCGTTCAATTCGCGCACGCAACCGACGGAATTACGCACCTTATATGAAGAGCATGAAACTCTTGAATCCATAAATGTCCGGAGACTTGAAGTTTGTTTGAATGGAATCCATGATGCGAGATGTCGGCAAAAAGATTTTGCGCCTCGGATCGTTACAAAATGGAAATGTAGGGTTTAGATTGGATCTGTCTCGAGCAATTTGGGATCATACAAAGTTCAACCCACTTTTATACCTTATAATTCCCAAAAATAAGTACACAAACAAAAATATTGAATACAAGTCGTGATTCACAAATTTTAATGATTTTTACATGTGGAAGAAATAAATTAACATTAAATTTTATATATTTTTAAATTTTATGTAATCTAATTAAAGGAATAGATAAGTTAATTTGTAATTTTTTAATATACAATTAACCGTGTCTCTCCGTTAGTTATATATTCATGATCTTTTTCTTAATTAGTCAACGGGAAACTAACCATCCTCAACAAGATAGTCACTCTTGCTACTCGTCTACGTATTTTTCTTTCGTTTTCTCTCCTCAAGCACGATGTTGCTGACCCTCCTACTCCAATTGCAGCCAACGTCGCCTACCGTCGTTTCTTTTCCAATTGCATGCCTACGTCCCAGCTGTTGAACCATTGTCGTTGTCGTTGCAGCTACCACGTCTGCTATCCGGGTGTTGTCCCACTATCATTGCCTCACCGTGTCGCTCACTGTTGTCGTCGCCTCTGTACCATTGCACCGCATATAACCAAAAACATTGTTGTTGAAGAAAAATAGAAAAATCCATGAGCCTAGTGACACGTATACCTTTTTGGTTTCGATTACGTCGTAACACCCCTATTAACCCTTAAAATTGTGATAAGGATATCGAACACCAACTTAGAAGGTTCAACTTGTTAGATGAACACGATTCTCCACAATGGTGTTCCCTTAATCGAGGCTCGATTCCTTTTCTTTTAGAGTTCTTTGTTCAATATTTGAAGATTTACCAATCTATTGGCACGACTAAGTTTAGGGTATGACTTTGATACCATGTTAGACGAACACGACTCTCCACAATGGTATGATATTGTCTATTTTGAGTACAAGCTCTCATGGCTTTGCTTTGGGCTTCCCCAAAAGGCTTCAGAGAGTATTCATTGATTATAAACCCATGATCATTCCCTAAATTAGCCGAGCTGGGACTTTCATCATCCAACACAACTTTGAAAATGGGAATAAGACCCATATGTCAGGAGGCAAGGGGCTTTCTATTAAAACTAAACCGTTTATACTACACGTGTATCTTAATTTTGGTTGATGAACTATACGATGGTTTGCATGTTCGTCTCCATCCATCCGATTCCATGTTCATCTCCTCTCTTCCCATTCCACACAGGCTTCAGCAGAGCTAAAAGACTTGCTCCCCTGTAGCAAACAGATTCCAGAAAATGGCTGCCATGAAGTAAATCGTGGCTGTAACAGTCAAGAACGCCTGGAATGAGCCAAGCCACTGTACGAAATACCCTGTTCCAATCGTGCTCACAATCGCTGCTAATGTTCCTGCCGAGTTCGAAATCCCTGCACCTCGACAGAACATCGATCATGTCAATGAAAACCAAATGAAATTTCTTGTTTTCTGAGAAAGCTTACCGTGGAGAAAGCCTGCATGTTGAGGTGCTATGTCCTGATTGAACCCAGAAACGAACAGAGTTCATCAGTGTTGGAAGTTTGAATCACTTCAAACAATTCTATATGAAGGGCTAAAGAACTTACTTGCATATTTAGGAGAAACCCCGCTTGGCTGAATGAGCTCAAGCTCAATGCTACTGTCATCAAAACTGCTGCAATGGTTGGTGTGGTCGCAAAGTTCAAACAAAGTAATGCTAATCCAGGTCCAATAAAACCAATCGACTGTTGAGCATCAATGTCATTGAATCAGCGATTGAACCACATACATTCTTATGCTGCAACATGGAAAAAATGAATCAAAACCTGCATGATCTTCCGGACTAATGTCACGGGGTAGCGTGCTTTGATTAGAGCGTCCGATGTCGTGCCTGCAAAGTAGCCAGACACTGCCATTGTTCCCCATGGAATGGCGCTAAACCATGCTGCTTGCTTCAAGTTCACATTAAACACCTGCATCGACCCAATAATTATAAGATCTCACCTCGGTTGGAGAGGAGAACGAAATGCCTTTTAAAAACAGGGAAAGCCTAAAGAAGCTTAGGCCGTTACAATAATCCGGTTACTTACGGTCTTGAAATATACTGGCATCCACGAGAGAAGAACAAAATATCCCTGTAAAACGAACGAAGCAACGACACGAATCAGCATTGTGCGAACTTCCCATTCAAACATAAAAGAGAAGAAAAACTCACCCAATTGTTAGTCATATTGGCGAATATGATAGCCCATGTTGGTAACTTGGAGAGAAGGCGGCTAAGAGGTAGGTGTTTGACATTTTGAGGAGAAGAATCAGCTTTTCCAGCTTCGATTAACCGCAGCTCCGATGTGCTGATGTTTTGACTCTGTCTGGGGTTGTTTGTGACGCCTGGAATCCATGACATCAACCAGACAAGCCCAAGTGATGAGAATAACAAGAAGGGGCCAGTGACACCAATGGAGGACAGCATGATGGGAGTTAATAGCAATCCTACAACATTGCCAAGATGAAAGCCAGCCATTGACATCCCCACTGCACTAGCTCGTTCATGGCTGGGGAACCACCTGCTTAAACAACGACAAATTTCAAAGCTAAGTTGGGGAGTTGGAGTGAGGTGATCATAAAGAATCATTTGTTTATGGTTGGCAAATGGGGTGTGACCTCGACAAGAGGGTACTCATTGATGGCATAGCGACACCTTCAGCAAGTCCAAAGAAAGCACGAACAGCCAAGAGACTGGTTGTTGAGTGGTTGGCCGCCAATGGAGTAAGAAGAGTGGCAAGCGACCAAAGGGCCACTCCCCATGCCATCACTCGCTTTCCTCCATATCTGTCCACCAATGCTCCTCCAACCACCGATGAGAATATGTACCCCCATAGAAACGATGACTTCAACAAAACAAAGATTCAGGTTAAAATTAACACTACAATGTCCCTTTTAACTCTTTAAAATTAACACCCAAATGTCCCCGTCCAAGACTATCCCTAGCCGATATAAGATGTTTGGTTCTCCTCCTCAACCAACGTAAGATCTCACAATCCACCAACCAATATGGGATCTCACAATCCACCTCCCTTCGGGGCCTAACTTCCTGGTTGGCACTTGTTCCCTTCTTCAATCGATGTGGGACCACCCCCAATCCACCCCTTCAAGGTCTAGTGTTCTTGCTGCCACACCGTCTTGTGTCCACCCCCTTTCGAGGCTTAGCCTCCTCGTTGGCACATCGTCCTATGTTTGTCTCTCCTTTTGGGGATTAGCCTCCTCGTTGGCATATCGCCCGGTGTCTGGCTTTGATACCATTTGTAACAGCTTAAACCCACTACTAGCAGACATCCTCTTTGGGCTTTCCCTTTCGGACTTCCTCTCATGATTTTTAAAACACGTCTGCTAGAGAGAGATTTCCACACTCTAATAAAGAATGTTTCATTCTCCTCCCCAACTGATGCGGGATTTCACAATCCACCCCTTTGGGGCCTAGTGTCCTCGTTGGCACTCATTCCCTTCTTCAATCGATATGGGACCACCTCCAAATTCACCCACCTTCAGGGCCCAGTGTCCTTACTAGCACACCGCTTTGTGTCCACTCCATTTCGGGGCTTAGCCTCCTCGTTGGCACATTGCCACGTGTCTGGCTCTAATAACATTTGTAAGAGCTCAAGCCCACCACTAGCAAATATTGTCTTTTTCAGGTCTTCCCTTTCAGGCTCCCCCTCTTAAAACGCTCTACTAAGAAAAGGTTCCTACACTCTTATAAAGGATGTTTCGTTCTCCTTCCAATCAACACGGGATCTCACACCCCTAGGAAGTTACATGGATTCAACCTGAAAGTTGATGATGTAACATAAAAGTTCCAATTTTTTCTTCTTTGTCCTATTCCCACGAAAGGGGTTTGGTTGGGCCAAGAAATGCAAGAAAGCCCAGATGGACACATTCAAGGTTCCTGTGGGCCAAACCAGAGCAGGTATGAAGAAGGAAGGGTAAGCTAAGCACAGTTCTTTGTGGTTTCACCTTTCACCGCCTACAGCTTATCTAAGGACACGGCGGCAAGATCAAAGTTTCAAGCAGACCCTGTCGCCAGCGTTAAAACACAAGTCCACCACCATGTCGCAGTCATTGAATTTTAAACGTTTTCTAGTAGCGAGAGATAAAATTTCATTTCCTTTGCTTAAAACGGCATACACGTTTTCAACCAGAACCCATCTAACAATCATAAAAGAACAGCAAAATCCGTGGGTGCTTTCGTGTTTCTATACATTGATCAAATCAAAATCACCAAATAGCTAGCTATTCTCAGAAACAAGGTAAATATTGAAAACCCCTGATCGATTGAATCAAAGAAAAAACCCAAATGAAGAACTAATAAGAGAGAAGAGTTTTGTGTTCATTTCACCTGAACGATGCCGAGAAATGAATTAGACCAGCCATATTTAGCAGCAAGAGGAACAATCGCGACCGACATAACCACTCTATCAGCATTACAAAGACACATGACGAAAGCGGTTAATGCAACCACTTTAAACCTCTCCGGCAACCCGATTCCGACTCCACCACCGATGCCTCGTTCTTCCGCGGCGGCGGATCCGATTGATCTCTTCCCAAATGAAATGCTTCTTTCTATCCCCTCCGCCGTGCACCGGACCACCGCCAACCCTCTACTCCCTCCGCCTACTCGAACTCGATGAAATCCCATGTGATTCCCCCATTTGTTCCTCAAAATTCCCGATTGAAATACAGAATGAGCCCTCGGAAACTTGATCAGACTGAGTTGCTTGGTTGATAACTCAGATGGGTTACCGGAAAAACGGGAGTTTATGATGGAAGGTTTCGGCGGGGAGAAAGTCGCCATTAGAGAAGGCAATACAAAAACAGCCCACAGAAGAAGAGGGGAAGAAATGCGAGAAACGGGCGGTTTATATAGACGTTTGAATCAAGATTTTCACTAAATTTTTTTTATTATAATTATTTCTATCTCATCTCCCAATTATTAGCGAATATTATAAACTCATAATCATTTTCTAAATTTTTGTTCCACGTTTAGATTTTTTATTATTATTATTTTTATATTCTCTTATTCTAACTTTTTATATTTTTCATTAAAAAAACGTTATTTAAAGAATAGAATAATAAGTGTAAAGTAAGTGAATAAGTTTAAAAATTTTATTTTAGGTAATGAGTATTTATGCGGATTTCATTATTAAATATTCTATTCTTAATAAATTTTGGAATAATTTATTAGATATTATCAATACTTAGAAACATTCAATTTGATCATAAAATATATAGTATTTTTGAATTGTAATTAAATTAAAGGGGAGGGGTAAAGTCGTAAATTGAGGTTTTTATGAGTCTAGTTTGGCAATCCAGCTTGTATGTCAAATGAAACTTGGCATGCATGCCAACTCTTTGGGCAACCTAATAAATTTGTAGTGATTCATAAGCACTCGTACAAATGGAGATTGTAACAGCTCAGATCCACCGCTAGCAAATATTGTCCTCTTTGGACTTTCCTTCAAGGCTTTAAAATGTGTCTGCTAGGGGAAGGTTTCTACACTCTTATAAATGGTGGTTTGTTCTCCTCCCTGATCAATGTGGGACATCACAAATATTATATATTTTTATTTATAAACTCATGATCTTCTCCTTAATTAGTCAACGTGAAACTCTTTGTGACAATGATCCTTTATTTTGTGGCTAGCCAATAATAACGAAAGTAGCTCCGTTTAGAAGCTGAGCCCCATCTTAATAGTAACGGTGCAGCTCAATTTCTTGTCGTTAGCGTCTTTTAAAAATGTTCGAACAAATATAGTTAGAAAAATGGTTGAAATTAAAAAGCTTTGGGGGTAAGGATAAAGAGTCTTAAGTTCCACCAACCATTGACGCCTACCTACCACCGCCGTTGTGACAGTTGGTAGGGGTTGTTGAAGAAAACGACCCGAATGGGTAAACGGGTCGACCCATTCACCATTCAAATTTTGGCTGCCCCAATGTGAACTATAATGCCTTTTTTTCCCTTCCAAACCTAAATATTTATTTATTTAACTTTTAAAAATATTTAAAGTAATTAACTCCGTCTCTAAATTTTTAATTTTGTGTTTAATAAATTGCTAACCTATTAAATAATTTTTAAAATACACGGACATAATAGACAAAATTCAATTTAATATCAGCAAAAAATTAAAAGCCAATTTTAACGTTCAGATATTTTAGACATAAATTTAAAATGTCGTAAATTATAATTAAATTTTAATAGATATTTAAATTTACTCTATCGTATCTATTTAATCTTCAATTATACGTGGTTTAAAGAATTCAAATAAGTTAAATAATAATAATAATAATAATTAGAGAACTATATGAGATGAGACAATTTAAAAAATTAAAATGACGTATTACCATTACTATTTTAAAGTATATGAGCTATACAAAATCTGAATCACAAAATTAATAATTTAAATTAAATCTCGTGATCCGCATGAAGATCACCAATTATTATTTATTATTAAAAAAATATTATAGTTAATATTTTTATTATTCTTGATCACGAAATATTAAGAAAATCATATAAAATCTGCCGTGGAAATTAGAGATAATCATATTTTTGTATAATATCCAACGTGGTTCGCGTTGACATTCCAACACCGTCTGATGTGTCAATTATTAAAAAAATATATTTTTTAATAAAAAAAAAATGGTTTTTTTTAATAATTGAGCCAAAACTTTCCCTCCAACTCAGCTACCCAATTTTGAAGGTCAATCTCAAAATCGACAGCTGTGAAGAAAAAGAGATCAACCTCATTGACATAAATCATATAAATATCATATAATGTTTTGGCGAAGACTACGTGTCAATTATTATTGAAAGTAAATAGCAAAATAAAATAATTTAAAGATATTTAGTTAATTATTATTGAATTAAAGATTATAGGTTGAAATTAGATATATGAATCTTTTACCTTAGATAATTTTCAATTATACCATTTTTATTAGGACAATAAATTTAGTTGTTGACTTATGTGACATAAAATTTATTACAAGAATAAAATAATTTAATTCCTCTAAATCTCTTAAAAGTTGATACAAATTTTGACCCATCTTCTCAATAAATTGTATTTGGGCCGCGGCCCATTGAATATATGTCTCCAATTTTGTCGGCCCATAGTTTCTAAATTTATATTGAAATTAAACAATAATTTGTGATTTGTTTAGTATTTATATAAATGAAAATAATAAATAGAGAATTAAAAATGATAAGATGTGGTGGGCTCTTTGATTTTGTCTGTAGTGTTTTTAATGTCAAATTCTACATTCTTTTTCTTGGGATTCCACAAATAATATTCATTCAAAATCCTAAGGCCAGTATTTTGCCACGTGTATGCAGCCATAAAATAGAGATTTGATTAGTAAAATAAAAATATTTACAGTGTTCGAGTAAAAAAGGTAAGAAAAATAGAAGTAAATGTAATAATGAATGATAATGATATAGTAAGGTAATTAGGTAACATTAATAATTAACTAAAAAAGTATGAATGGGCTTATTACCACTTCACCCTTTTTATTTTATTTATTTATTTATTTATTTATACATATTAATAAAGAATGATTGAATTGAAAAGAGAGACAAATAAATGTACAAAAATTTGGTGGGGACTTATAAGTTGGAATAAAACAGGAACATTATTAGATTTGGAAAAAATATAAAACATTAAAGTGGATATTCCTCTCGACACAATTTGTCACATTTATGTTTTTTTAGAGGAAAATAATGATGTAAAAACTTCTTTTGAGAAGACGTGTTTTAAAAACTTTAAGGAAGTTTGAAAAGGAAAGTCTAAAGAGGTCAATATCTTTTAATGGTGGGCTTGAACTGTTACAAATGGTATTAGAGACAGACATGAGGTAATGTGCTAGCGAGGAGGCTAAGTTTTGAAAAGGAGCAGATATGAGACGGTGTGCCAACAAGGATACTGGGCCTTGAAAGGGGTGGATTCGAGAGTCCTACATCGATTGAAAAAGGGAACGAGTCTGGTTCTCAAAGGAGGGTGGATTGACCCTGAAGGGGGAAGGATTGGGGAGTCCTGCATCAATTGGAGAAGGGAATGAGTTTGGGCCCCGAAGGGCGTGGATTGGGAGGTCCCACATCAATGTTGGGGCCCCACATTGATGGGACAAAAGAGCGAGTGCTTGCGAAGATGGTGGATATTCAAGTTTTTCATTTTTTTTTATATTGTAATAAAAATTAATATCTTATTTTGATTTTTTTTTAATTTTTTGAAGGGGAATATGAATTTATTTATATTTGTGAAATTAATAAGTGAACAATAATTGAAATTTCTTTTCTTGCTCGCAAAATCAGGGACGAGACCTTTTGTCATCATTTTTATTTTTTACTTTTACTTTTACTTTTCCATGAAAAGGTCACTATTTTTATGAACCGCCATCGCAAACATCCCTTTCTTTTCCCTAAATAAATAAAAAAAAAAAAAANATATTTAATTATAAAAACAAATAAATTACACCCTTTTAATTTAAACAAAATTCACAACGGACCGAAAAAAGACCGTAGTTTCAAGCTATACGTGTAAATATAGGAATAACGTGAGAGCTACGTTAAATAATTTTTTTTAACGGATAAGAGGTAAGTAGAAGAGTCGAGAATATGAAATGAAGCGTGTATAAAAAGAAATTTATATTTATTTTTTAATACCAAAAATGTTTTGTTTGATTTGGTAAAGAGAAAAAAGAGATTGAAAAAACAAAAAGAAACCCAACACAGCACATCACGCAAACAGTAAAAAGTAAAAAAGTGAAAAGGATAATAATAATAATAGTAATAATAAATAAATAAAGAAAGCGAAATGTGAAAAAAAGAATGAGATATTACAACAATTATATTACTCACAATCAATTTTATTTTTTACTTTGCTTTTTAGTCCTCACAATTTTACTAATTTTCTAATCATTCCCACATGCTTCATACACATATCTATTTATTTACATTTTCATACCCAATTCAACCTAAGTTTACCGCTGGCAGATGGGCTTTCCCTCAAGACTTTAACACGCGTCTGCTGTTTTCCTCCCCAACTAATGTGGGACATCACAATCCACCCCCCTTCAGGACCCAGTGTCCTCGCTCCCTCAAGACTTTAACACGCGTCTGCTGTTTTCCTCCCCAACTAATGTGGGACATCACAATCCATCCCCCTTCAGGACCCATCCCCTTCAGGACCCAGTGTTCTCGCTGGCACTCTTTCCTTTCTCGAATTGATGTGGGACCGCCCCCAAATCTACCCCTTGGGGCCCAGCATTCTTACTGGCACACCGCCTCGTGTCTACCCCCCTTTCGGGGAACAGTGAGAAGGCTAGCACATCGTCCGGTGTCTAACTCTGATACCATTTGTAACGACCCAAGGCCACCGCTAGTTGGACTTCCCCTCAAAGCTTTAAAACGCGTCTACTAGGGGAAGGTTTCGACACCCTTATAAATGGTGGTTTGTTCTACTCCCCGACCAATGTGGGACATCACACCCAGCGTGCTTAATAACACACTCTTCAGTGCCTACCCCTTTTGGAGCCTAGTGTCCTCGCTAGCATACTCTACCCTTCTCAGGGGCTAACATCCTCGATGGCACACTGTTTGGTGTCCACTTCTCTTCAGGGCATAGCGTCCTCGATTGTGCCTTGCCCAGTGTCTGCCCTCCTTTGAGCCAATGTCTTTGTTGGCACCAAGTCCACTCCATTTGAGATCCATCGTCCTCAATAACACACCGTCTAGTGTTCAGCCCTTCGAGGCCAACGTCCTTGCTGACACACCACTAGGTGTCGGGTGGTAAATTTATATTAAAAAAAAAGAGGAGGCAACACAACATGTGTGGGGGCATCCCAAGTGCTTGTGTAAAATCTCTCTCTCTCTCTTCTCTCTCTGCTGGTGTCCGTTGAAACAGAAGAGAGGAGAAGAGAGAGAAAAAGGGAAAAGCTTAAGAATAATAATGAATAATTCACTTTCCTTATTCCTTCTTTCTAAATTTCTTCCCAATATCCTATCATGGCATTCTCTCCATTTCCCATTCTTCCATAGCTTCTCCTTCTCCGTGTTATGAATCCCTCCACCGCCGCCGCACAACCACCACCACCTCCTCCTCCTTCCTCCGCTGTCGCCGTCCCCTGTCCACGACACCCTCAAGAGCATTTCGCCCCTTTCTGCCAATTATGTCTCTGCGAGCGTCTCTCTCTAATCGACTCGTCTTCTTCCTCTTCCTCCTCTTCCCGGAAACCCCCTTCCACTGCTGCCTCTGCTCTTAAGTCCCTTTTCCGGCCCGGTCCTCCTACTACTCGTCCCTCTTCTTTCTTCCCTGAGCTTCGTCGGACTAAATCCTTCTCTGCTTCTAAGAACGAACCCTTTTCTGCCGTTTCTGAGCCGCACAGGAAATCTTGCGACGTTCGTCTTCGTAACACTCTCTGCTCTTTCTTCTCCCAGGACGCCTCTGCTTCTTCTTCTTCTAGACCTCTTCCTGTTCCTGGTTTTGAAATTGCTTCCGAGAGTAAGAATTTGGAGGACGAGCCGAGTTCTTCTTCCTGTCTTGAACCGGAACCGAAGAGCGAAGCGGAAATTAGGGTTTCTGAACTGCCCATTGTGGTGGATGTTGTGATCGAAAACGGAGTTCAGGAAATCGTCGAAGAAGAACAACTTCGGGTTGAATTCGAGCGAGAATCGGTGCAACTTCAAGAGGATTTCAAAACCATGAAGGATCATATAGATCTTGATTCGCACACGAAGAAGCCCTCCGGAAGGGATTTGAAGGAGATTGCCGGGAGCTTCTTGTCGGCGGCTTCGGTCTTCAGCAAGAAGCTGCAGAAATGGAGGGATAAGCAGAAAGGGAAGAAGCAGAGAAGCGGCGCTGGATCTACGACATTGCCGGTAGAGAAGCCAATCGGACGCCATTTCAGAGAAACTCAGTCGGAAATTGCCGATTACGGCTTCGGCCGACGATCCTGCGATATTGATCCGAGATTCTCTCTCGACGCCGGGCGAATGTCCTTCGACGATCCCCGCTATTCTTTCGACGAACCTAGGGCTTCATGGGACGGGTATTTGATAAGCAGAACGTTCCCGAAAATGCCAACCATGCTTTCCGTCGTTGAAGATGCTCCTATCAGTGTCTTCCGTTCCGATACTCAAATTCCCGTCGAAGACTCCCTGAGTTCAACCAATGAAGAAGAGAATATCCCGGGGGGGACATCGCAGACCCGGGATTACTATTTAGACTCCTCTTCCCGTCGGCGGAAGAGCCTCGATCGGTCCAACTCCATCAGAAAGGCCGCCGCGGCGGTGGTAGCAGAGATTGATGAGATGAAATCCGTTTCAAACGCCAAAGTTTCCCCTGCAAGAACAGATATCAGCCATGGCCCAAAACTATCCATCCCAGATAGAGACTCGAACTCCAATTCAGTGCGAGACGACTGCTCCGGGACCTTCGATATGGGATTTAACGACACAGCGTCAGTGAATGCGACAGGGAATCGGAAAGAGGAGTCAAAAAAATCCCGCCGGTGGGGGAAGGGTTGGAGCATATGGGGATTGATTAACCGGCGTGGAGGAAACAAAGATGATGAGGAAGACGTGAGCAGACGCAATGGTGTGGAGCGGTCGTTTTCAGGGTCGTGGCCGGAGTTGCGAGGCGAACAGAGTATGGATGTGAAAGGAGGATTCAACCCCAAAATGTTTAGGAGTAACAGTAGTGTGAGTTGGAGGAGTGCAAGTATGGTGGGTGGATCTTTCAGTAGCAGTTCAAGGAAAAGCAATGCAGATTGCAATGGGAATGGGAAGAAGAAGAAAGAACAGGAGCAGCAGCAGCAGCAGCAGCCAGTGTTGGTGAGGAACCACAGTGCTCGACATTCTCTGACAAATGTCGACAATGGTCTTCTCCGATTCTACATGACGCCGATGAAGGACAGCCGGAGAGGCTCTTCCGCCGGGAAGGTGAAACCCAATCAAGCACACTCCATTGCTAGAAGTGTTCTTCGACTGTATTAAACTGGAATTGATTGGGGGTGGAGGATTCAATTCAAAAAACTCGTTTTGCTGGTTTAAAGTTGATATCTGTTCTTTGGTCAAGCGTTTTCTTTAATGGGTTTCTTGAGAATTATTTATTTTTCCATTTCTCAGTAGAACGAAGAACGAAGAACGAAGAACGCTTCTTAATTCGCTTAAAATTTTCATTCTTCCTGTGATTTCATTGTTTGTTCTAAGCTACCAACTTCCGATGAGACAGGCAATGCCCAAAAGAAAGAAAAACAAATCATGAAACACAGTGATTCTTGTTTCTTTTGTTTGCTAATATCAACATCACTGATGTGACATCAATTTCTTGAAATAAATGAAGTCAAAAGCTTTCTACCAGAATTGTAAATTTTAGTGGCAGGCTTGTCTCAACCTTAAGGAAGGAAGTTCATGATAGACAGACTACCGTAAGTCTCGGTGAACAGCGGCTCGTAACTATAACAGTTCTAAGGTAGCAAAATTCTTTACCGAGTAAGTTTCGCGAAATTCAAATTCTCAACATTGAACTAAAAAAAGAATGAAATCAACCGAATAAATACCTAGACTAATCAGCCGAAACACAAACCCGATCGACGCTTAGTTAATCTAAAAAGAAAGTGTGAACATGGAGTTGATTAGTCCAAAAAAGAGGGTGGATTTTAGTGAGACATTTTGGGACACAATCATGGAAACCCTTGGGGCTGGCATCCTCAAAATGCTAAATAAGTGGGAACAATTTGAACAGACAGCCCTGTTTAAGGTTGAGACATGAGCCATTCAGCCATTTTTCTAAGATTAGCAATGATTCTTCACCTAACCCAAACATATTTTCATTAATCAAACCACACATTTAACACTGTTGGAAACAAAAACCCAATCAATAATTTAGGCCTCAAAGTCAACAAAGCAACTAATGAAGAACAAAAGAAACAATCCCAACAAGTGATTCAAAGCAAAGCAAATCCAACGTAAATGTAATTAAAAAGCTAAGAACTGAGCATTGAAGTTGGTTTTTTCAGCGCAAATGACCTGTTACCTTTTTGTAGCGATAGCACTTAGCCGCAAAGAGATAGGCAAAGAAGTTGAGGACGCTGAGAATGGCCAACAGCCAGAAGAAATAGTCGAGATGTCCCTTGTTTAAGTTATTAGGAATCCACCCGAGCTTCCCGTGTCTCGTTGTCACGGTCGTCACGATTGTAACAAGCAATGTGCTTAAGTAGTTTCCCAATCCAACCGTTGTGAGCGACAGAGCAGCCATCATGCTTCTCATTGCGTCCGGTGCTTGGTCATAGAAAAACTCTAACTGTCCTATAAAAGTGAACACTTCTGCACATCCGATCAAAAAATACTGTGGAACTTGCCAGAATATCGACATCGGAATGTACTCCGCATCGTATAGCTTGTTCTTCCTCACATACTCCAGCCTGAAAACTTCCAACACACCTGCTGCAACCATGGAGAAAACAGATATGACAAGTCCTATTCCCATCCGTTGTAGCTGTGTGAAGCCACGCTCATTGTTCGTGAACTTCTTCGCCATTGGGACGATGAGTCTGTCGTATACGGGAGCCCAAAAGAGAACGCTGAGGGTATCGAAGATCGAAAGCGAGGCCGATGGAATTTTGAAACTTGCCCCAATGTGCTGATCCATTATATTACCTTGTAGAACAAACATGGTGCTCATTTGGCTATACACTGCTGAAAATACTATTCCACACGCCCACACAGGCAACAACCTGATAATGCTTTTCAGCTCCTCAACTTGTGTCACTGTACAAAGTATCCATGCATTCCCTTGCCCCTTCATTCCATCACTTTCCCTCAATACACAAGCCTTATCTAGGAACCTGAAAAAATGTAACCAATTTGGATAATATAAGAATCTCTCCATGATTTTCGACTTCCTTCGATTCTGATCCCAATAATATACTTACTTTAACTCGTTCGTGTGCTCGAGCTTGCGACTTCCTTCGATTTTCGACTCGACATCATCAGCAGTCTCGTAAAGGAGAGACTTATCCTCTGGAACTTGTACTCCATGTTTCCTACAAGCTGCAACTATAACTTGCAAGATTCTTGTGAGAGGACTTCCTGCTGGCTTTTGCAGACGGTATAACGAGCTACCGGAGAAGAAAAACACTACAGCAATGGCCATGGCTACTGCAGGAACTCCAAAGCCCCACCCCCACCCTACATTCATTTGTATCCATACTAGAACTGAGGAGGCAATCATTGCACCAACGTTGATTGAAAAGTAAAACCAATTGAAGAAGGAGCTTTTCTTCTTCCTTTCGCCTTCATCATTTTCGTCGAATTGATCGGCCCCAAACGACGACACACATGGCTTGATTCCCCCGGTCCCGAGGGCGATCAAGTAAAGTGCTATGAAGGTGACAGCAGTTTGACCTCCAGTTGGATGGCAAACAGTATTGTCACAAGATGGCTTCAATCCAGGGACTGAAGCAGCCATCGTCAACAATGTCATGCCCTGCAAAACCATATATCATAAACATGGTATCACTACAATGCAGCCACTGACTCAAGCCAACCCAGTTCAAGTTCTTATGTGATTTGAAGAACAACTCGTTCTCTTTTCGCCCGTTTCGACAAGAAAAACTTACAAAGACATAGAAGATTGAGAAACTAGCAATGGTCCAATATCTTCCCAAGTAAGCATCAGCCAAGAAAGCTCCAATCAATGGTGTAAGGTAGCAGGTTCCTGACCAACTAGTAACACTATTTGAAGCAGCTACATTGTCCATGTTAAGACGTATTTGAAGATAGTTCACTAGATTGGTACTCATCCCATAATATGCCAATCTTTCACAGCATTCATTCCCTTTACAAACATCATCGTTACAAATTTCAGCAAAGAACAATCAAAATTAAACGTTAAGAACAGAGTAAACATACCAAGAATGAAGCGGCAAGCCTTCCATTTTCCAGTCTTCTTCTTATTAGCAGGATTCTTATGAATATCAATGGTACCATCTTTTGTATACACATCATCTTCTGCCATTGTAAAGTTCCTCTTGATATGCTAATACCTACTGAGCCTGTTGATTAAAAAACTAAACCCCAATCAGTAAAATTAGAACCTAATAATCTCGAGGGCAAGAACAATCCAAAACCACATTCAACTTTTGAACTCTGATTGTTTGAATTTGGTTAAAATAATAAAAGGGTACGGATGAACTTGCCCTTTTCCACGAATGAATTTAAAATTCAACGCACTTAATTTTTAATCACTCCGAGGTTTGAGTGTCGCAATCAAAGAACACAAATAAAACAGAGAACACTGAATCGTATCACATGCTTGAAGAACTCAAAATCAATATATAAAATCAATCACAACGCAAACAGAATCAAGTGATTTCTGGAAGATCCAAAGCGAACCCTCTTGAGATGATCGAAAATAATGAAAAGGGTTGAAGTTTATGAAAGTGTAGAAACAAAAACCTTGAAGAACAAGAGCAAACAAAGGGATCAGAGCGATGAGTTGAAGAAGATGAAGGCGCGAGAAAAACAATGACAGAGAGAGCAGCCCGCTTCTTGTTCGTCACAGCCAAACACTCAACACATTTAATCACATAATGAAACTGCAAAACCAAAAGTAGCTTTTGGTTGGCCGATCGTTCAATTCATAAATTTTGTTAATCCGTTGCAAGATTATCATCATAATAATAATAATAATTAAATAACTATTTTTTTAATTTTATTTTAAAATTATTCGATTTAATATAAAAAATAAATATGAATTTGAAATTTTAATAATGGTTGATTCTTTAAATAACTAAATATAGTAATTTGTTGAAATTAAACATTTTAATTTTGAAATGTGTATATTGTAAGTTAAGAAAAGCTAAAAAGATTGAAAAACACGTGAAGGGTTTGGAATATATTTTTAAAATTGAAATAGCTAATATCATTATACAAATAATTAATGTTATTAAAAATTAAGTTTCATAATAAACTTAAAACTGGTTGTTGCTATTATTATTATTATTATTTTTAAATTTCTAACTTTGGATTATTAAATATTATTAATATAAACTCACATCAATTTTGGTTTGCATCCATAATGGATTTTCCTATTTGATACGCGATATACAAAACGTTAACTCCCTTTAGTTTTAGTTGTTACAAATGATATCAAAACCAGACGCTGGCCTTCAAGGGGTGGACCGGAACACTTTTTATAAAGGTGGAAACCTCTCTCTACCAAACATTTAAAATCATGAGGCTGGGGAACGAAACACTTCTTATAAAGGTGTGGAAACCTCCCCCTACCAAACGCATTTAAAATCATGAGGCTAATGATAATACATAATGAACTAACGTGAACAATATCTGTTGGCGATGAGTTTAGATTGTTACAAATGTTATCAAAGTCAGTGTCAGCGGACACTGGCTCCAAAGAGGGTGAATTGTAAGATTCTATATGGGTTAGAGAAGGGAACAAAACATTCAAAAACTTGGCCCTAATAGTTGCTTTTTAAAACCATGAAGCTGACGACAATACGTAACGAGGCAAAACGAACAATATTTGCTAACAGTAGGCTTAGGTTGTTACACACGACTGGTTGGAACAAATATCATTCATACCCTTCCCCCTTCAAATTGATTGTTCTCAACTTGTCACGAAAAAGGAAATGAAAATGGGATATATTGATTGTCACCATCGTAATTAATTACACCTTGGAAAATGAACATTTTTACTTTTTAGATAGAATCCAGAATATTATAATAAACTAAGTTTAATAATATCAGAAAGAAAGAAAAAAAGGGAAAAAGAAAATGGTGCAGCGGATTGTGGTTTGATCTGAAAATCCTTTTGTATGAAGTCATGTTTTAACTTATCACCTAACTGCGAAAGAACGACATGGCAACAAAACATAGATTTATTCCCTTAATACCTTATTTTGAGTTTCTGTATATAAGCCTGACTTGCATGCCCATCCTTCTCATCATCTTCTTCTTCTTCTTCTTCTTCATTTCTTCCCCACAGCCCTTCAATGGAGTCCTCCAGATGCTTTGTTCTCTTCGCACTTTGCTGCCTTCTTCCTGCTTTGGCCGAGTCCACAGTTCGTCATTATAAGTTCAATGTAAGCTTCCCCTTCTTTACTTTTCTCCTTTCCTAAAAGTTAAAACATAATTATTAAGAAACAGGGCCTTCGAATGACCTGTTTCTGTTGTGATGACTGATATTGAGCCATTTTGGGTGGCAGGTGGTGTTGAGGAAGGCAACCAGACTATGCTCAAGCAAGCCCATTGTCACCGTTAATGGCCTCTTCCCTGGACCAACCCTTTACGCTAGAGAAGACGATACCGTTCTCGTCAAAGTCGTCAACCATGTCAAATATAACCTTTCCATTCACTGGTGAGTTCCCACAAAATCATATTCTATGTATTGTAATGGAGTTTGATAACTCAGTCTTATGAATACAATGTTGGTGGTATAGGCATGGAATCAGGCAACTCCGAACTGGCTGGGCTGATGGACCTGCATACATCACACAATGTCCGATTCAACCGGGGCAAAGCTACGTGTACAACTTCACCATCACTGGCCAAAGAGGCACGCTCTTCTGGCATGCTCATATTCTCTGGCTTAGAGCCACTGTCCATGGTGCCATTGTCATCTTGCCGAAGCTTGGTGTGCCTTATCCATTCCCTACACCTCACAAAGAAACTGTCCTTGTGCTTGGTATGAACCTCAAAAGTTCACTACTTCTCCTTTCTACCCTTTTAGAAAATAGAGATTTTGACTTGCTTTTGGGAATGTATGGCGATTTGAATTTGTGTAGCTGAGTGGTGGAAATCAGATACCGAAGCTGTGATCAACGAAGCTCTCAAGTCGGGACTTGCACCAAATGTCTCCGATGCTCACACCATCAATGGCCTTTCAGGGTCCATGTCAAATTGTCCTTCACAAAGTAATTCCATCAAGAAACTGACCCAATTCGAACTTTTCTCAGATGGATCTTCTAATGTTGTTCTTTTTGGTAATCAGGGGGCTTCACATTGCCTGTTCAAAAAGGAAAGACCTATTTACTACGCATAATCAACGCTGCACTCAATGAAGAACTGTTCTTCAAAGTCGCTGGACACAAGTTAACAGTCGTAGAAGTCGACGCCACATATGTCAAACCATTCAAAACAGACACAGTTCTAGTTGCTCCTGGCCAGACCACCAACGTCCTCTTAACCACGGATAAAAACTCCGGCAAATACATGGTGGCTGTCTCTCCATTCATGGACGCTCCCATTGCGGTCGATAACAAGACCGCTACCGCCACGGTGCACTACACCGGTACAATGGCCTCATCCCTCACAACAAGCACCAACCCCACTCCCCAAAACGCTACACAAATTGCCAACGCCTTCACAAATGCCCTCAGAAGCTTGAACTCCAAAAAGTACCCTGCCAATGTTCCATTGACAATCGACCACCATCTCTTGTTCACTGTAGGGCTGGGAATCAACCCATGTCCAACTTGCAAGGCCGGCAATGGAAGCAGAGTAGTAGCTAGTATTAACAATGTCACTTTTACAATGCCCACAACCGCTCTTCTACAAGCACATTTCTTCAAAATCAACGGCGTTTTCACCACAGATTTTCCAGGAAAACCCCCTCACAAATTCAACTACACAGGGCCCGGACCTAAAAATTTGCAGACCACAAGTGGAACCAAGCTCTACAAATTAAAATACAACTCCACAGTGGAACTAGTTCTACAAGATACAGGAATCGTAACCCCAGAAAACCATCCCATTCATCTCCACGGATTCAATTTCTTCGAAGTCGGTCGAGGGGTCGGCAATTTCAACCCTAAAACCGACCCTAAGAAATTCAATCTCGTGGATCCAGTAGAGAGGAACACAATCGGAGTTCCATCAGGTGGATGGACAGCAATAAGATTCCGTGCGGACAATCCAGGTAAACAGAATATGAACCAACCCTGTGTCGAGTTGTTGTTCAAATCTTAAAACTATTGAAGCGAAATTGAAAGGGCTTTGATTTAATTTCACCTTGTAGGAGTATGGTTCATGCATTGCCATTTGGAAATCCATACGACTTGGGGATTGAAGATGGCGTTCATGGTGGAAAACGGGAAAGGCCCCAAACACTCGCTTCTACCGCCTCCGAGCGACCTCCCAAAATGTTAATCCACAGGAAACGAATAATAAGAATAAACAAATTTAATTTTTGCTTTTATACACATCATTTATAAATTGTTTCTTTTATTTTATTAATGGAATTTTCTTTTCATTTTTTTCTTTTGTATTATTATTATATATATTTTGTATTTTTAGTCACTCACCTTAATCCGATCATATATATATATATATATATATATATCACGCACCGTCATTTACTTATATACTTATATAATTAAAAATGTGACGATATATATTTTTTAAAAGTCAAATAGCGTTTGAGAGTGGATAATGTATAAGGCGGGTTGACTTTATTTTTTATTTTTAAAATTAATTTGTGGTGGAATTTTATGAACAGATGAGATAATTATTAATTAATCTCATGTTTGAATTTTTTTAAAACAAAAAATACTTGTTTGTTTTGTCCGTACAACGAGGCAGGGACAGGTGTCAGAAGGGAGAAAGGTCAAAGCGAAATTAAGTAAATAAATAAATGAAAGATAATAGAAAAAAAATTAAAAAAAATAAAGGAATTAATTAAAATAAATATACAATTATGAAGCAGCTGTACTTGGTGGGTTGTTATTTGTGAGTGATGACAGAGACCTCGAGATGATCCTGATTTTGTGGTCTCCTTTTCACTTTAATTAATTAATTAATTAATTAATTAGTATAATAACTTTGTAATGATTAATGTCACAATAAAAATAAAAATAAAAATAAAAAATGAGCTGATTTCCACTTTGTCTTTATCTCCAACAAAATAATCTAAATTCTTAGCGGATTTTAATATTGACCTGTTCTTCAACATCTCAATTTGATTTATAAAGTTTAATTAATTATTTAATTTCTCTGATTTTTTTTTTCTCCAATTAAGCTTAAATGTCCCTACAAATTCCATATCCACCAATCAAAATTCGACAGCTTTTACTCAATTTATGTCTCTTTTCATTATGTGCCTTGTTCTTGTCCCATAGATCTCGATCCCACCGGCAGCACCAATCAATGTTTTTCGCTTTCTCAACCTAAATTTTGTTGTTTAATTTCTTTCTGTAGAAACCCATTTTGTTTTTCGTATGGTTCGATCAAGTTCTTTGGTTGATTTTGGTGGGCTATCTCGAATATTTTGGCTCTGTTCTTCCTCTGTTTCAATTTCTTGCGATCTGTTTAGTTTTGGATCTAATTGGTGTTGAATTCTTGAAGTTCATGCATTTCTTCAACTGGGTTTTTATGGGTTTTTGATTTCTTCCACTGCTATGTGTTTTGTTTTTTGAATTGTTCTAAATTGGGTTGATGAAACGAGGAATTGGAACTCTGTCTCCGGCGACCGACCGTCGAAGCTCCAGCTGCTCCAACTGGACGGTGGAGGAGAACAAGCGGTTCGAAAATGCTTTGGCTTTGTTTGACAGTGATTCCTCGGACCGGTGGTTGAAAGTCGCCGCCATGATTCCCGGAAAAACCGTCGGCGACGTGATGAAACATTACAGAGAGTTAGTGGCGGATGTGAGTGATATTGAAGCAGGGCTGGTTCCGATTCCGGGGTACGCTACTGGCAACTCTTTTGTGTTGGAATGGTCAAATGACGGCTGTGGGTTTGGGTCGGTTTACGGCGGCGCCGGGAAGAGAGGGGTCTCCGGTCGGCCTTCCGATCATGAAAGGAAAAAGGGAGTCCCTTGGACTGAAGAAGAACACAGGTTTGATAAACTCTGCTTGAGAAATTTAACTCTAAATTTTGGAAAATGAAATTAACTTTGATATGGGTTTCATTTTTACGTGGTTATTTCACTATTTTAGTTAGTTTCGAGCTCATGTAGTGATAGTTCAATATGACTAAAATTACAGGCAATTCTTGATGGGCCTAAAGAAGTACGGTAAAGGAGATTGGCGAAACATTTCTCGTAACTTCGTCACGACAAGAACTCCAACGCAAGTAGCTAGCCACGCCCAGAAGTATTTCATCAGACAACTCACAGGAGGGAAAGACAGAAGAAGATCAAGCATCCATGATATCACTACCGTCAATCTTCCCGACATCCTAACTCAACCCAATACCAACACTCATTCCCCAATTCCATACGATAGCGTGACACCAATTTGTGGGATCTCTTCACTCGGACCTAAGCTATTACAAGACCGAATCTTTGTTGGAGGCAACATCCATGGCTGCCAAAATATTAGTCCTTACAGCCCCAATGTTTTTCAAGTGCAAAGGGAGCAACAATACAAGTGAGGATATGGTTAGAATTTGGGTTTTGAATTAATTAGATTGTATGCTTATATTATTGGTAAATAAATGTGGTAAAGATGGACATGTCAATGTGTAGTCTTAATTAATGTAATAAACTTAAAATGAATATCCAAGACAACTATGTTTGGGCTTGGGCCGGGCTATTGGGGGACTGAAACGCGTACTTGGGTCCAAAGACATTTTTTAGAAACTAAAAACAGAACCACTAGAGCTTATGCTTAATATCATGTAAGTCAGTAATTGGTAACAGTTAAAAGACGTATGAAGGGACAGGAGAATGAGAAATGATGGACAAAGAAACACGAGCACGAGGGCTATGGGTTTAAGAAAATAATGAAGAGAGGAGGAAAAGGAAAGAAGAATGAGAAGATCCCACATGCATTGTAGGGGGAAAAGGTGGGGTTTATGTGTTTGGTTTGGTTTGGTTTNTTTCTCTGATTTTTTTTTTCTCCAATTAAGCTTAAATGTCCCTACAAATTCCATATCCACCAATCAAAATTCGACAGCTTTTACTCAATTTATGTCTCTTTTCATTATGTGCCTTGTTCTTGTCCCATAGATCTCGATCCCACCGGCAGCACCAATCAATGTTTTTCGCTTTCTCAACCTAAATTTTGTTGTTTAATTTCTTTCTGTAGAAACCCATTTTGTTTTTCGTATGGTTCGATCAAGTTCTTTGGTTGATTTTGGTGGGCTATCTCGAATATTTTGGCTCTGTTCTTCCTCTGTTTCAATTTCTTGCGATCTGTTTAGTTTTGGATCTAATTGGTGTTGAATTCTTGAAGTTCATGCATTTCTTCAACTGGGTTTTTATGGGTTTTTGATTTCTTCCACTGCTATGTGTTTTGTTTTTTGAATTGTTCTAAATTGGGTTGATGAAACGAGGAATTGGAACTCTGTCTCCGGCGACCGACCGTCGAAGCTCCAGCTGCTCCAACTGGACGGTGGAGGAGAACAAGCGGTTCGAAAATGCTTTGGCTTTGTTTGACAGTGATTCCTCGGACCGGTGGTTGAAAGTCGCCGCCATGATTCCCGGAAAAACCGTCGGCGACGTGATGAAACATTACAGAGAGTTAGTGGCGGATGTGAGTGATATTGAAGCAGGGCTGGTTCCGATTCCGGGGTACGCTACTGGCAACTCTTTTGTGTTGGAATGGTCAAATGACGGCTGTGGGTTTGGGTCGGTTTACGGCGGCGCCGGGAAGAGAGGGGTCTCCGGTCGGCCTTCCGATCATGAAAGGAAAAAGGGAGTCCCTTGGACTGAAGAAGAACACAGGTTTGATAAACTCTGCTTGAGAAATTTAACTCTAAATTTTGGAAAATGAAATTAACTTTGATATGGGTTTCATTTTTACGTGGTTATTTCACTATTTTAGTTAGTTTCGAGCTCATGTAGTGATAGTTCAATATGACTAAAATTACAGGCAATTCTTGATGGGCCTAAAGAAGTACGGTAAAGGAGATTGGCGAAACATTTCTCGTAACTTCGTCACGACAAGAACTCCAACGCAAGTAGCTAGCCACGCCCAGAAGTATTTCATCAGACAACTCACAGGAGGGAAAGACAGAAGAAGATCAAGCATCCATGATATCACTACCGTCAATCTTCCCGACATCCTAACTCAACCCAATACCAACACTCATTCCCCAATTCCATACGATAGCGTGACACCAATTTGTGGGATCTCTTCACTCGGACCTAAGCTATTACAAGACCGAATCTTTGTTGGAGGCAACATCCATGGCTGCCAAAATATTAGTCCTTACAGCCCCAATGTTTTTCAAGTGCAAAGGGAGCAACAATACAAGTGAGGATATGGTTAGAATTTGGGTTTTGAATTAATTAGATTGTATGCTTATATTATTGGTAAATAAATGTGGTAAAGATGGACATGTCAATGTGTAGTCTTAATTAATGTAATAAACTTAAAATGAATATCCAAGACAACTATGTTTGGGCTTGGGCCGGGCTATTGGGGGACTGAAACGCGTACTTGGGTCCAAAGACATTTTTTAGAAACTAAAAACAGAACCACTAGAGCTTATGCTTAATATCATGTAAGTCAGTAATTGGTAACAGTTAAAAGACGTATGAAGGGACAGGAGAATGAGAAATGATGGACAAAGAAACACGAGCACGAGGGCTATGGGTTTAAGAAAATAATGAAGAGAGGAGGAAAAGGAAAGAAGAATGAGAAGATCCCACATGCATTGTAGGGGGAAAAGGTGGGGTTTATGTGTTTGGTTTGGTTTGGTTTGGTTTTAGTTTAGTTGATGTCTATAGAGATATCACTGTCTGCGCAACACACTCACAACGTGCCCCACCACAATCATTATCCATAACCCACTCACCACTTTCTTTTCCTTTCTCATTTCGCAGCACTTAGCTAAGCCACCCCACCTGCCCTGCCTCACCTCTGCGCATCTCGGTTCTTTGAGGACTTTCATCGAACAGGTAGTGGGCGTCATGAAACCATGGAAGAAATGGAAGAGGCAGCTTGTGGGAAAGCTGTGTAGGCCTTAGGTGCTTCGAGTTGTCATGTTTTGGTTGGAGGTTGTAGCTGTCTTCGCATGGGCCAGTTCATTCCCTCTCAATAATGGCCCTCACAGAGAGATATAGCTGTGGGAATATTCGTCCCACCTTCGTTATAAATTTACTCCCAATCTGGGTTAGTGTCAGGTTGTTGGTGGTCAAATTGTAGCAACATTGGGAGCTTGTCTGTAATTCCTAACCCAAAAAGCCTTCCACCCTCATGCCTCACTCAATTGCTTTTGCTAAACGACACCAAACCATAAAGTAACTAAATCTACAAGATTTTGCCTTCATATGCATATACACACACTCTAACTTATCCATTTAGGTGTTCTAGGTCCAGTGCCGATTCCACGTCATATCCAAATCCAATCTCTATTCAATTTAAGAGAATGTGAACGAATGACTGAATATATGTGAGATCCCATATCAGTTGAAGAGGAGTGCGAAACATTCTTTATAAAGACATGAAAATCTCTTCTTAACAAACCCGTTTTAAAACTTGTAAGGGAATATCTACTAGCTGTGCACTTAAATTCTTACCAATGGTATTAGAGCTAGAAGCTGGGCATCTAGACTTCTGAGGTGAATTGCGAGATCCCACATTGGTTGAATACGAGAACGAATCATTCCTTATAAGGGTGTGGAAATCTCTTCCTATCTATTTTAGAACCTTGAGGGGAATCCATTAAAAGAAAAGCTTAAAGAGGACAATATTTACTGGTCGTGGACTTGGGCTGTTGCAAATGGTATCCGTGCTAGACACCGGGCGATACTAGCCTTCAAGGGAGATGGATTTGTGAGATCTCACATTGGTTGGAGAGAAGAACGAAACATCGCTTATTAAGGGTGTGAAAACCACCTTGTTGGATGATGAAAGTCCCACGTCGACTAATTTAAGGAATGATCATGGGTTTATAATCAAGAAATACTCTCTCCATTGGTATGAGGCGTTTTGGGGAAGCCCAAAGCAAAACGGACAATATCATACCATTGTGGAGGGCCGTATTCATCTAACGCTCCTCATTGTGAGATCCCACATCGATTCGAGAGGAGAACGAAACAATATCTAGTAGCAGTGGGCTTGAGCCGATCGTCATATCGACGCAACAAAAACTATTTGGGGGTGATTAATGGATTGATGGATAATGGAGAGGGGATGAGATCTGATTCAGATTCAGATCAGTCAGACACAACTTGGTTTTCCTTCACGTGGGTGTTCATAAGCTTCACAACCTTTCTTCTCTGCTATCATCATTTTGCACCAAAATTATTGGCATACAAATTTGCTAAATAATTCCAACTTTACCCTTCAACTTTCAAACCTATTATTATTTTTTAAATATTAAATATTAGTGTCCTTAACAAATTCTCAAAAATAAATTAAAATCAAATTACAAATAATTGAGATTCGACTTTAATTAATTACATATTCATACCCATATTATTCAAATAATTAAGTTTTTAATTATTATTATTATTTGAATTAGCATTTTCCTAAACCCACTATGTTTTGTCTCCCATAATGTTTTATATCCAAACGAATATAACTAACAATTACGTAAAGGAAAAACCCTAATTCTTACGAGACTCTTATCACCTTGTAATCTCGCTTTACATGTTCGTGACAAGTCACCAAATCAAATAATAGTGATTGTTTTTTGAATTATTCATTTATTTTTCAAAAATAGAATCGTCGGTTGCCTCGATCTTCGATTCTGTCAAAATCGTTATGTTATTTTTGATAGAAGAAGTATATACTCACATGCACATCATGCACATATTTGATGCTTGCATAACAAAACCAGCTTCATTGATTAATAAATATAGTATAGATCCAATAATTGTGGGCATATCTCACAATGATTATCAATGATGAAGACTTAATGTATAACATGTGTGGATACTTTAGTTTTTGAGTTCGTATTGAATGATTGAATGATAAAATAAGAGAAGGGTAGATGGAAATGAATACTGTCGGTTTCTTTTTAGTTCAAGAACGAGTAAGAGAGGAGAGAGTTGAACTACTCATCTCTTAATCGAAAATATATGATTATGATTTAACTATGTAACAATTCAAGTTCATAATTAGCTGATATTATCTATGATATTGTCTGTTTTGGCCTGGTACATATCGTTATTAGCTTCACGGTTTTAAAACGCGTCTAGTAGGATAGGTTTCCACACCCTTGTAAGGAATGTTTTGTTTCCCTCTTCAACCGATGTGGGATCTCATAATTCACCCCTCTTGAGGGTCCAACGTTCTCGATGACGCACCGCCCAGTGTCTAGCTTTGCTACCATTTGTAATAACTCAAACTCACCGCTAGGAGATATTGTCCGCTTTGATCCGTTACGTATCTATGATGTCCCACGTTGGTTGAGGAGGAGAACAAACCACCATTTATAAGGGTGTGGAAACCTTCCTCTAGCACACGCGTTTTAAAGCCTTGAGGGAAAACCCGAAAGGGAAAGCCCAAAGAGAACAATATCTGCTAGCGGTGGATCTGGGTTGTTACAGTATCGTTATCAATATCACGATTTTAAAACACATCTACTAAGAAGAGGTTTCCACACCCATATAAGAAATTTTTCGTTTTCCTCTCTAATCGATGTGGGATATCAGAAACCAATTGTCGGTAGCTAAATCATTTGATCGAATCAAGAAGAGTAGAAAAGAAAAAAGGGTAAGGATAGGGGAAGACAAGAGAGAAGGGAGGTGTTGTTGGTTGAGGTGCATGAACAAGAACATTAAAGGGGTGATGTAGTGATGTTCTTGAGTTGTGTCTTTTCAATGTAGACCTCTATGTGTCTGGGTTTTATTCAATCCCAACCAATTTTCTTTTTTTCTTAGTATTCGTGATTTGTAAAGGCTAATGATTACAGTGTTTAAGGAACATTTAGCCGCCATTTTACAATAATGTAACACTTTTATGTAATTAATATTAATATAAAGATGATATGAACAACGTTAGCTCAACTAATTATGGATCAGCTCAACTGAGTGAATATGATTATTCATGGATCGAGTTTTATCCAATCTCAACTTCTTACTTTTACTAGTCTCCACATCATTAAAGGAGATAAACGACAAGTTTAGTGATATTGTTCCCAAAATTCAAATAGATAGCGTAGCGATAATGACCCATGGTAAAGATTTAGAATCCAGATTTAGCACTTAATGGCCCTGACATTCCCTTGCAACATGATCCTGTCACTCATTCCTCACTTCTAGGAGTGCAGACTATCTCCACAAAACAATACGTATTTTTTCAGTATATTTTGTCCTCACTCCCGTGCTTCCTACGAAAATTCTCAAGAAATCACTCAACAGAAAACTACTCTTAGCAAAGCATATTGAGGATTATTGGGAGTCGAGCCTCGATTAAGGGGAGGCTATTCGAGAGCTCCCTAAGTCTCAGGGCTCTAGAGAAAGGAGTCGAGGCTCGATTAAGGGGAGGCTTATAGTGTACTTTGTTCGAGGGAAGAATTGTTGAGGATTATTGGGAATGAGTCTCACATTGGTTAATTTAGTCGAAGATCATGAGTTTATAAGTGAAGAATACTATCTCCATTGGTATGAAGCCTTTTGAGAAGCCCAAAGCAAAGTTACGAGAGCTTATGCTCAAAGTGGACAATATAATACCATTGTGGAGAGACGTGATTCATAACAAAGCATGCTTACCTTTGGAATTCTTATGATTAAGCTACGGGAAACGAAGTTGTACCTTGTTGGTATAGCTAGTATTACTCTCATTCGAATGTGACATCAGTCCATTCATATACTCCTCATTTACTCGAGTGTTGCAATAGCTGACATTCACATGACAACAAAGGGAAGAACGTGACCTACAAAATAAAGCAAAACTGCACGCTAACGCAATACTCGTCGTTTACGTGACAACAACGATAAATTTCCATTAAATACAAAATCAAATATGATATATATATATATATATATATATATATATATATATATATATATTTTAAGAATTTGCTAATTTCCCTAACATCAAGATGATATTTTTTTAATTATTTTGGTCCGACAAAGATGGAAGGGATCATGTTTTTTAGTGTTGGGCAGAGTAAAGAATCCATGTGTCCTTCTTCAACCTTAGTCTCCCCTTCTGACTGGATTCTCTTCTCGCCACGTCATCCATTCCAAAGCTGACACATATATTAATCATTTTTATATTAATAATTATTTTTGTAGGTCCAATCCCAATTCCCCCAAGTACTCAAAGTGCATGAATCCAACTCCTATATATTCTCCCTTCCCCCTCCCTCTCCCTTTCAGTCCCAACCTTAATTTCCACAACCGAACCCAACCGAACCGAACCGAACCGAACCCAACCATGCCTTCCTCTTCCGTTTCTATTCTCTCTCGATGCTCTGTTTTTCCCGATCAACCTTCCTCCCTCGCCTCCCTCAAGCTCTCTGTTTCCGATCTTCCGATGCTCTCCTGTCACTATATTCAAAAGGGTGTTCTTCTTCCTTCTCCTCCTTACTCTGTTTCTGATTTCTTCTCCTTTCTCAAACGAGCTCTCTCCGCCACTCTCTCCCACTTCCCCCCTCTCGCCGGCCGCTTCTCCACTGACTCCGACAGCCATGTTCACATACTTTGCAATGATTCCGGGGTTGAATTCATTGAGGCGAAGGCTAAACATATCACTCTTAATACCCTTATCTCTCCCGGCGATGTCCCCGATTACTTCAAGGAGTTTTTTCAATTCGATCACACTATTAGCTACTCCGGCCACTTTAAGCCCTTGCTAGCTGTTCAGGTTTGTTCGTGATGTTTTAAATGAATGTAACATGTCTCAAACAATGAATCCCCTGTTTTGGAATTTGACGGCGGAATATTTGAATTTGGTTTTGATAGGTGACGGAGCTAGCTGATGGAGTGTTTGTTGGGTGTACTGTCAACCATGCTGTCACCGACGGGACCTCTTTCTGGCACTTTTTCAACACATTGGCTGAAATTTGCAAAGGGACTAAGAAGATATCGAAGTCGCCGGATTTCTGTAGAGACACTGTTTTTAACTCGCCGGCGGTGCTGAAATTTCCCGAAGGTGGTCCGGTGGTGACGTTCAACGGCGATGAGCCGTTGAGAGAGAGGATTTTTCACTTTACGCGAGAATCCATTTTGAAGCTGAAGCTGAAGGCCAACACGAACAACCAGATCGCCGGACGGAAGCCGGTCAATGGGTTTGCCGACGCTGTTGAGATTTTGGGGAAACAGGGGAATGACAGTTGGAAAACCGTCAACGGGAATATAACGTCCGTCTTGGAGAATTTGATTAAAACTAACGTCCCAAATCGGACGGCTGAGATTTCGTCTTTCCAATCGTTGTGCGGACAATTGTGGCGCTCTGTGACACGTGCGAGGAAACTAGACCCGTCTAAAACGACGACGTTTCGTATAGCGGTGAACTGCCGTCACCGGCTGAATCCACGGCTGGAGCCGTATTACTTCGGCAACGCGATACAGAGTACTCCGACGGTGGCGTCGGTCGGAGAGCTTCTGTCGAACGATCTCTGGTGGTGCGCCGATCTGCTGCATAAAAACGTAGTGGCATACGATGATGCCACCGTCCGCCGGGAAATCGCCAATTGGGAGAGCCATCCACGGCTATTCCCTCTCGGAAACAACGACGGTGCGTCAATCACCATGGGCAGCTCGCCGAGATTTCCGATGTACGACAACGATTTCGGTTGGGGCCGTCCAATCGCCGTCCGAAGCGGAAGAGCCAACAAATTCGACGGCAAGATCTCCGCCTTCCCCGGTCGAGATGGTAACGGCAGCATCGATCTGGAAATCGTTCTCTCGCCGGAAACAATGGCCGGCCTCGAGCGGGACCCAGATTTTATGCAGTATGTCTCAACAACTACAGTATGAGGTGGGACCCACAGAGTAAAATATCTTCCGACGAACCAATTACCGTTTAGGGGTAAAAAGTAAAAAAAAAAAAAAACAATATATATTATATTATATTATATTATATATAAAGTTCCAAATCGTCTCTAAAACTGTGAGCGAGTGTGTGGAATTTGATTAAGAAACATAAAACGGCGGCGTTTATCTTATAATTATGTTTACTAGGTTGTCCGTGATCTTTATAGCTTGTAACTTTCCCACGTGATGAAAAAAAAAAATAATAAATAATTGTATTCCACTCTCCTTATTTTAATATTTAATTTCTAGTCGAAATTTTGAATTATAATTTACTCATCAATTAATTAAGATATTAAATTCATGTCACACTTAACGAATTTTAGACGCTACGGGATGGAACGGAAGGGCAAATGTGGAATTTGAATGGCTTGGAATGGTCCAATGAAATGTTGACAACGCAGGTGGGAGATGGTGAGGCGCAGTCCTTGTCACAAAAGGGGGAATGGCCAAAAATGGTGTAACCAAAGCAGCTGAATTTGTAAGGGAGAAAGTGTGATATGAGCGAAGTTCAATGTGCTAAGCTCAAAAGACCTTCTTTTAGAACAACATATCTATTTTCGTCAATTGCTATGTCCAGAGAGTGAGAGAGAGAGACCACAACTGTGTTCTTCAATTACATTCATTGGTGGATGAATTTACCTTTAACAATCCATTTTGGCAAACCAATTTGAACCCACTCTCTACCATTACCATCCCATCTTCTCCATTTATCGAATTGTATCGATTCATCTGTATGCTCAAATCTTATTTCCCAATCGATTAAATGATTGGATAGCTACTCAGCTGCTTACTGTACTATCTCTCTCGACCCATTTACTTATGTATGTTGAGCGAGAATACTTTATGATTTTTAGGTCTTCCCATTACGAGTCATAGTATCCAAAGAGGGCATGTTGCAAGAGCGTACGTGAGTGTTAAGCATAAGAGTCATGCCTGAAAGTCAGTTGTAGCTGTCTGGTTCCACATTCCTAGATTAAGATTTTCAAGTTTTCGAGGACTTCAACTATCTTGTATCAAGTGAAGACAAGGAGTCGTCAATCACAGTATAGTACTAGTTGGAGCAAAACTCACACACATCTACGGATGGAAGGTGAGATCATATTTACTTGCTTGTCACCTAGTTATGCATGATCATGGTTCTTTCGGAGCCAACAAAAAGACCTTGACGAAATGAGTTACAGTCATGATAATTGCTTACCAAAAATTTAATATTTTACGAGTTATCTTGAGTTGAAACACCCGAACAGTACAAAATAGAACTAACAGTCTACGTGTGTTGGATTAATGACGATATAAACTACCAAGTTAACCATATTTTGTTCTTCTTCGGGTTTAATGAATATATACCCAATGAATGTATATTATAGCAAACAATCACACGGGTGTTCTCCCAATGGAGAAGGAGATGTACCTTCTGCTACTGAAACCAAGCTGGTAGAAATATGAAGAATTTCACTGCTAATTAACTTATGGGGATGGAAAAATTCGATTAAACAGCCATTGAAATGGTCTTAGAAACTCAACTCTTTTCTTGCGCCAGAACCATACGGCAAGATTGTAGTGTTCATTACGGATTATTTGAGTTGCGGCTTTCCAGTCGTACTTCTCCATCTCCTTGCGAGCTGCTTTCGCCATTGTTTCCCTCAGTTCACGATTGTCCAACAGAGGCTTCAGCTTGTTTAAGCAGTCATCGATGTCTCCCGGGGTATAAAGGTGGCCGATTTTACCATCTTGTTCAGGAGGGATTATATCTGGAACTCCACCAGCACGAGCTCCGATCACGGGGATCCCAGAGGACATAGCCTCTAATACGACGAGTCCCAATGTCTCTGATTCGGAAGGCATTACGAAAATGTCGCCGCTGGCATAAGCCTGAGATAGCTCTTCCCCAGACAACATGCCCGTAAATACTGCAGGCATGCCAGTGAACATCTTCTCTAGCTCCTCCCTGTCATGAAAGAAAATACATCATACAGTTACAAACAAACCAAAACATAAAACAATTCTGTCCATGACTTTAAGTAATTTCGAGTGTTCAACATATATCAAGTACAAAAGAAGTAGCTTGTGCACCACAAACTTATACATTTAGACCAATAATGACGTCATAGTCAAGAAAAGAGTTCCTTATAGTGTTTGTGTAACGGTCCAAGTCCACTGCTAGCAGATATTGTCCTCTTTGGGTTTTCCTTTCCGAGCTTCCCCTCAAGGTTTTAAAATGCGTCTACTAGGAAGAGGTTTTCACACCCTTATAAAGAATGTTTCATTCCCCCACTCCAACCAATGTGAGATCTCACAATTCACTCCCTTCGGAGCCCAGCATCCTCGCTAGCACACCGCCTAGTGTCCACTCCGCCCAAGTCCACTGCTAGCAAATATTGTCCTCTTTGGACTTTCTCTTTCGGGCTTCCTCTCAAGGTTTTAAAATGCGTCTACTAAGGAGAGGTTTCCACACCCTTATAAAGAATGTTTCGTTTCCCTCTACGGTTGAACATAAATACTTTCACTAGTTGAGCTAGTATATTATGTTAAAGCATATTTAACTAGTTCAGATAATAAGCTAATTACAGATTTCAAATTCTATAATACATACCTGTATGGACCATCTCCAACGATCGCAATTCTTGCTTCGGGAAGTCTATCCATGATCCTATCAAATTGTGAGAACAAGTGAAATGTTTGCAAGACATGAACATATGTACGGCTACAAAAAGGTCATGCTCAGGCAACCAAAAAAGACTCTAAATATACCATAATAATGACAAAAATCAAGCTCGTCAAGGAAATCTCCCTTTTAAACAAAATTTTCAATGGTTTTTGGTACTACTTGTTTCTCCATGAGGATTATACGTGATCCTCTACTTGTCTAATTACTTCATTTATTAAAATATCGTTTTGACTTCGAATAAAAAAGGTTATCCTCAAAGCTCAATCGTTTAAACTTGATCATTTTCTACCTAATGAAATCTGAGCATACTGAGGCAGCCACCATTTTCTTAGTCATTTTGCAACTCCAACCTCATCCAAACTCTAGACCATGATGTGCTAGCGCTAAACAATAATTTGTAGAAATTTCAGAAGGCCAAGAAAGCTAACCATATTTTCAACGTTTCAATTAACAAAATCAGTACCTTTTGAGGAAATCCAAGCTCTTCTCAACTCCAAGTCGTCCAACATGGATTATCAGTGGTTTATCAGGCTCGCCGCCACTGTTTGACAAAGACAGATCGTGTGAAAGGAGATAAGTTCTTAAGTTACATGGTTTTAAGAGATATATATGAGCTGGGAATCTCACCTAAGTCTCAATCTCATTTCGTGAGAACGGAAACGAGGATGAAAACTGACAGAATCTACACCCTTATTCCAAAGCTTAATCTTATTAGCTGCAAAGAAAGAGAAATCAAGCAAATAACTTGGCTACAACTCTTTGTGAATCTATGCTCTAACAGTAAAAGATGTCAAATGAATCTCCCCCTTTCACAGAATAGAATATGATAAAATAAATCTTCTCATTAGTTCATGCACTATTTCAAATCACCTGCTGTCACTCTTTCAGCTTCAAGATCCTTGCCAATGGCAGCAGATGGAACCAAGGTAAGATCAGCCACTCTGTGGAGGAATTCTAAAAAGAAAGACTGAATTCTAAATGGTGATCCTTAACATTCATATTGATATGATGGAATAGAATAAATCTTCACGTACTTATAACAAGCCACATGGGTTTAACTAACCAACTAAATGTATACCTTGGAATGTATCTGCACATCAAAAAAGACAGATACATGTTAATGTAGTATCGGATATAATCGACAACAAGATGATCTCGAATATAACCATTCACGGATTTCCAATGCTTGTAATTGGATGTTGGATGGTGATAGTAGATTGGAGTACGTTCAAAAGGAAAAAGGATAAGAAAAGAACCTACACTGGTACATGAGTATGGTAAGACAAAACTAGCGGTACACTTGATAGTTTTGCTATAATCAGAGCTCCGAACACCTAGAATACAGTTTGGCAATGGTCAATCTGCTAGCTCAATTCAAAAACTCAAACTATAACGTTCGAATTCAAGAACTTCAAGATACAATGGGATGATATTGACACTTGCCATTATCCCCGGTGATGAAGCATGTATGATGTCGGGTTTAAACCGAACAACTTCTGAAATTATTCTTGGACTAAGTGCTAGAGAAAGTGGCACCTTATGATACAAGGGACATGGAAAGCTGCCAATAGTTAAAGATCAGTTGAGCAATAGATAGAACCTTCGACGGAAACTGAAGGCTTGAGATTATGAACTTCATTCATGAAAGCAAAAGAGCTGAGATAAGAAGCAAAAATGAGCAAGGACTGAGGGTCAGTGTTGTTAGATATTATCATCTGACATGAAGTACCTAACTTACCTTCGCGATCCAATTAATTTTGCACCGTAAAACTCCTCTGGTACACCTTCATGAGTTGTCACAACCATCACCTAAGTAAATTATAGAAAAAGTCAACTTTTCTATTGCTAAAATATTAGCTTTTTTTTTTTCTTCTTTTTTCCATATGAATTGCTTGTTTTGTATCCTAACGCCGAGCAAAAAATAATTAAATAGAACATACTCAAGCTTGTCGAACTAAAGAATTCAAGATTGGTTAAAAATGCATGTATAGAAGCTAAAATAGAAGAAAGGGATAAAATTGAACCTCGTCACCCATTTCACGTAGATAGCGAATGAAGTTCTGGAAGCGGTTTTTGTATCCCGACACGTATCTGTAAAACCAACAATGCAGTGACTCAACATTTTAATGACAAGTATCAGCACAATGAAGTCAATGATATAAAGAAGAAGAAGAAATTTCTTCAACAGGATGGCCTAACGTATTATGATTTGTGAACTATAGAGAATTTCTTATTCTTCGTTTTTTTCCTCTAAAAGAAGAATAAGAAATAATCTCCAATAGTTCACAAATGTCCATTAAGAAAAGTTACGAAACTAAACATTCATCCAGAGGATCCATGTGAAAACCCGCCATGGCCGCAACCCGGAGACTACTTGGGCCAATGCATGGCGAAGATCAAAGTAGCTTCCCATATCAAAAGCTGAGTCAATGAAGTTAGAAACAGCCCCTTCAAGAAGAGGCCTAATTAGGATGCCCAGAAATAAGATCCAAACCAACCCCTCATTTGACATCAAGCATATATCAACCCATAGATGCATTAAGCCATGTAAGACACAAAGTACAATGGGGAAAAAGCAAAAAGCAGTCGAAACAAAATCTTAAGATCAGCTGAGAATGCGGTTCCCTGTAACTAGAAGATGGGAAACAAATACACAAGGCCAATAGAAGCTTCAACAGTAGAAAACACAGATCGATTAAGCATAGAAACACTCACGCAAAGGGAGAAGGCTCAATAAAGAGAGCAATACGACGAGGTTTGGAATTGATCTCAGGGTCAAGCAAAGGAGGAATATCATCCTCACCATCTTCAGGCCTAACTTCAGCAATAGTCATTTCGTTAGCCACAACACTACTCCTACTTCTGGGGTTTGAAGTAGAAGACTAAAATGTGGGATTCTAAAAGCGGAGGGGGCTTTGGTGGCGGAAGTGGAAAAGGGAGGAGAAAGAGAGTTTTGTAGAAAGAGAAATGGTGTTCATTATGAAAGGAAGTTTGACACTTGACAGCATATAATATGGTATGTGCACTTTCTGAGTTGGGATTTTGGGAAGAGGATGAACTTTAGCTGTCCGATGATTTTGAAAAGTTGGGTAACAAAGCAAGCAATCCAAAACCCAAAAGAGAAGGAGAGAGAGACAAAGACGGAAATATTCGTCGAGTGGTATTGGAGAGCATCTGGGAAGACTTGAGGAGACTACATTTGTGGACATTCCATTCCCAGTTCTTGGGATTTGTCTCCTGTGTGGAATCAACGAAAGCTTCTTCCTTTTTCTTTTCTTTTNGGTTTAAAATAAAAAAAATAAAAAAAAGGAAATGAAATTTTGAAAAAGNTATCCTAACGCCGAGCAAAAAATAATTAAATAGAACATACTCAAGCTTGTCGAACTAAAGAATTCAAGATTGGTTAAAAATGCATGTATAGAAGCTAAAATAGAAGAAAGGGATAAAATTGAACCTCGTCACCCATTTCACGTAGATAGCGAATGAAGTTCTGGAAGCGGTTTTTGTATCCCGACACGTATCTGTAAAACCAACAATGCAGTGACTCAACATTTTAATGACAAGTATCAGCACAATGAAGTCAATGATATAAAGAAGAAGAAGAAATTTCTTCAACAGGATGGCCTAACGTATTATGATTTGTGAACTATAGAGAATTTCTTATTCTTCGTTTTTTTCCTCTAAAAGAAGAATAAGAAATAATCTCCAATAGTTCACAAATGTCCATTAAGAAAAGTTACGAAACTAAACATTCATCCAGAGGATCCATGTGAAAACCCGCCATGGCCGCAACCCGGAGACTACTTGGGCCAATGCATGGCGAAGATCAAAGTAGCTTCCCATATCAAAAGCTGAGTCAATGAAGTTAGAAACAGCCCCTTCAAGAAGAGGCCTAATTAGGATGCCCAGAAATAAGATCCAAACCAACCCCTCATTTGACATCAAGCATATATCAACCCATAGATGCATTAAGCCATGTAAGACACAAAGTACAATGGGGAAAAAGCAAAAAGCAGTCGAAACAAAATCTTAAGATCAGCTGAGAATGCGGTTCCCTGTAACTAGAAGATGGGAAACAAATACACAAGGCCAATAGAAGCTTCAACAGTAGAAAACACAGATCGATTAAGCATAGAAACACTCACGCAAAGGGAGAAGGCTCAATAAAGAGAGCAATACGACGAGGTTTGGAATTGATCTCAGGGTCAAGCAAAGGAGGAATATCATCCTCACCATCTTCAGGCCTAACTTCAGCAATAGTCATTTCGTTAGCCACAACACTACTCCTACTTCTGGGGTTTGAAGTAGAAGACTAAAATGTGGGATTCTAAAAGCGGAGGGGGCTTTGGTGGCGGAAGTGGAAAAGGGAGGAGAAAGAGAGTTTTGTAGAAAGAGAAATGGTGTTCATTATGAAAGGAAGTTTGACACTTGACAGCATATAATATGGTATGTGCACTTTCTGAGTTGGGATTTTGGGAAGAGGATGAACTTTAGCTGTCCGATGATTTTGAAAAGTTGGGTAACAAAGCAAGCAATCCAAAACCCAAAAGAGAAGGAGAGAGAGACAAAGACGGAAATATTCGTCGAGTGGTATTGGAGAGCATCTGGGAAGACTTGAGGAGACTACATTTGTGGACATTCCATTCCCAGTTCTTGGGATTTGTCTCCTGTGTGGAATCAACGAAAGCTTCTTCCTTTTTCTTTTCTTTTTTTCTTTTTTTCCATCCGTCTAATTTGGATTATCGTTTATTCGTGTTTATATCATGATGACAATTACTAGTTAATATTTTAATGGATACAAATGGTTTAANGAGCACATGAAGTCATCAGCTTTTCCTCCAACTCTCATAATTCACACCCAGCTTGGAATTTCTGGTTTTGGGTCAATTATTTTTTAGTTTCTTTGTTCCTTTTTCTTCACCAAATGTTGGAAACTCTAACATCTATCTAATTCACCATTATACCTTCACTTATGGATTTAAATAATTACCAAATTTTCTCTCTGATTATTTATGTTAGCTTAGGTCAGATGTTTCTATTATTATATAATTGTTATTCATAAATAAAAGTGAAATTATCAAATGTATACTACCAAGTCAATTTGGATTATCAATTCTGTCCATTAAGAAGAACTCATAATTTAATCCATATCTATAGTAAATGACTAAAATGGCCCTCACATCAGAAAATAAAAAATAAAAAAATCAAACGACTAAAAAGGTAATTACTGATGGGCTTACCCGTACCCGTACTGAATTTGTCAAGCCCACGGTAAAGAGCTTTAGCCCGTTTTGACAGTTTGGGCCGCCTCTGCGTTAGGCCCCTACACAGAAAGAACCCATAACTTCAGTCGATTTTTAATAAAATAATTAAAATAAACTAAAATTATTATAACACTTTTATTTTGAAACTTGCATCATCTAAAAGAGGAGCTTTTTAAAAGATCGGTCAAACTGATCGATCGATCAATAATAAACTAACATAAAGTTGGTCGTGAATGATAACTAATCTCTGGTTAACTTCAAAGTATAATATAATTAAAAGGACAGATAAACGTGAAGCTATCATTTTCAACTAAAAACCATGGGTGCACCATAAGCTTAAATAAATAATATTACTAAAATTTCAAAGGAAATGTGCAAAAATCTGATAGATCTCACATTGGTTAGAGAATGAAATATTATTTACAAGGTGTAGAAAACTCTCCCTACTATAAACATTTTCTTAGGGGAAGCAAGAAAAAGAAAGTCCAAATAGAACCATATTTACTAGCAATAGGCTTAGGCCGTTCCAAACGATATCAGAGCAGACACTGGGCCACTGGGCCATATGTTAGTAAGGAGGCTAAGTCCCAAAGAAGTGGATTGTGAGATCTCATATCGGTTGGAAGGAGAACAGTAGAAATATCTCACTAGCATCACTATAAAAACTTTGAGGAGAAACTTAAAAGGAAAATTCGATAGAAGAGGGGAAATGGCGTAAATGAACAGGAATAAGGACCAAGGGGGTTTTCTTTGATTGTGATTGTCAATACCACATTTGGCGTGTGGATTCATCAATCTAATGGCTGTAAGTTTAGGTTTAGAGAGAGAAAAAAGAAGAAACACAAAAGAATTCAGTTAAAGATGTAGAACAAAACATAAGCAAAAAAGTAGAAGAAAACATAACAATGACGTACACAGTGTAATTAAAGGTGTTGAACAGATGAAGAGGAGTCAACAGACAGGTAAAGAATTGAATTCAGGCCCCCTTCAGCTTTAATTCTCAGTCAAAAGGTCAAAAATCTCAGAGCATGCACATTTTTCAAGACAAATTATTCTGCGAAGGACAGTAAAAGAGAAAAGAAAAAGTGAATGGGAAAAAGTTTTATTCAAGCAAGCAACAGAGAATTCAAGCAACAGAGGCCCACTAACCTTTAACCATGGCGAAGGATTTCTGTGATTCTACTGGAAATGGGAATCAAGATGGCCATCTAAAGAGAAACTTGTAGGGCCCTTCCGTTGTGCCTCAAAAGCAACGATGATGCTGAGGAGTATCAAGTGGTTGTCTCTCTCTTGCTCCCCCCTTTGATTCTCTCCCTCTTCTACTTCTTCTTTTTCTTCCTCTTTTTATTCTCTGCTGGCTCCACTGAACTCTTTTCTGACCTAATCCACTTCCCATAACACCCTTCCTTCATGTATTACCCATATAAAAACCTAATCTTTCTTCACCCCTTCAATCCAAACCAAGAATCTTTTTATATATAAATCAAATGTCTATTTGAACGTAAACCAAGCGTTTACTTTGAGCCTCTCTGCCGACTACAAAAGTTACTACCTTCCCTCTGTCTCCCTCTAAAACCCATATCTGTTTATCCCTTGGATTTACATCTCACTTGTAAGGTTGAAATGACAAGGAAATCCAGCAAACGGGTCAGCTTCAGTCCTGATGTGAATGATAACCCAACAGTCGTGCTCAAACACGGCGGCGGTGAAGACGGCGCTGGAACTTTGAGCTTCGGCCTGAGCAGAGACACAAGGCACTTGCCGGTGGGATTTCTACAGAGTTTCAAGGCCAGAGTAAGTGAAGCCATTCGCTTTGTATCCACCAAAAAATCTTCACGAAAGGTTTCTTCAGCCGCCACTTTTACAAGGTCAAGATCGGTTTCGGATTCCATGGAGTCGCATCGTGCTGAAGCAATCGAAGATTGCATCGAATTCTTAAACCACTCTTCATCTTTGTCCAGATTAAATTCAGTCTCTGGGAGTACTTACTGAAAGTTCTGTAATCGTGGGAGCGGAACGCATGTAAAATATAGTCGATATTTTAGACATTCTTTTGCGTGCCCGTCTCTGTAAGATGATGCTGTAGCAGATGATAATCGAGTTTCAGTCTTCGAAGCTCGAAACTTTTCATGTCTAAATGCCTTGAACTCGAGCAGATATCTGTTCATTATAAAATTACATCAATTGGATATCTACAATATATCACTTGATGAGGTAAAAAAGAAAATGTACATATAAGTTTATTTCACTGCGTTATTTTTGTTCAATGATGTCCACCATTAAACGCCTAAATTATGGCATCTCCAAAAGGAGGGAATGGGATAGACAACAAGAATCTCTATGCGTGATATGTCGGGTCATAAATTTTTAGAAGGCAACAGTTAGAAAGGGATGAGTTAGACCTGTGAATTTGGAGGGCCACGCCTTTGAATAGCTCAGATTCCCATTAGCAAGGATGGTTGGTTGATTCACTATCAGGGGGGCCACCTGTAAAACCAAGTTTGTCCAAACATTTGCATATGAAAAACATAGAAACATGCAGACCGACATGCAGTAGAATGCCCTTAAAAAATGTGTAATGCTCAAAATGATTTTCCTTTCTTGTTTTTGTTTGTGGTATGCATGGGGGTGGGGTTCATGTCCATGGAAATTATGAAGGATGAGTAAGACTCGTGCGGGATAATCTCGTGCTTATCATAATACATCTTCTTAATCTTTATGTATTTCAGTTAAAATAATCAAAATCAAGATCCACATTTTTTTTTTTTTTACAAAAATAGGACAGAGACTGAGAGGGGGGAGGGAGAAATGATTGCTGTTTCTTAATAATTACCAGTCCATCCAAATCAACTTTGCAGGTTATCTAACATTGAATAGCACAATCCGGAATCCAAGGAAGGTTTAGTTCTCGAATTCCTTCACTGGAAGGTTTTCTTCATTTCAAGAGCCCTGTTGTAAGGAGGGGCAATAGGAGGTTGCACCAGGATCAAAGTTCCCTCGGCACCTCTGGGCAGTAGGTATGAACGATCGGAATCATATCCGCTGAGGGGATACTTTATTGGGTCCTCCCAGCCACCCACTACTGCAATCTGAGAGGGACACAATGCAGCAAAATAGCAATGCTATTACTTCCTCTTGTGTAACCAAAAATACCAGGGAATTGATCACATTGAAATCAGAGACACTAATTATATAAAGTTTAAAGACAAGAAGACATGGTCATAGCCAGCTGTAAAACATATTAATCTTTAAAGAACAAGAACATGTTGTATCACGTCCTTCGATATGTGAACTCCCAATCAAGGTCGTACATCGAGTTTACCTAAGTCATCTCCTCCTGATGGGCTTCCCACCTTTTCTAGCAGGGGTTGGATCTTATGGGTTGAAACCCTCAGGAGGCGAATAATTCTCACAAACTACAAATGCCTCAACATTCACACCCAGTCCACGTATGAGCTTCAACATGAACATAAAGTTAAATCATAGTCACTACTTTGTTTAAAAGTTAAATGATTCCAAATAATCACTTGTAAGTTGTAACTAGTTATAGTTTAATCAGCCTGACACGTCAACATTTGAGCAATGGTATTAAACGACCGACTACCTAGAATCAAATAGAACAATTCATAGTTGTAATTCAAAACTTTCTAATGTTCATAAACATAACCATCGAAGTTTTAGAAAATATGTGAGCTGCCTTTTGACTATCTTGTCCTCTTTTACATGTTTTTTTTTTTCATATTACAGATGCCACCACGAACATAAGCAAACCCCACAATTTGGTGTTGGGTGGACACTAGTCCCACCTAGTATTAAACGATAACAATCTAAAGTTCAATGGGATCTGAAATCCATGCGTAAGAATCCTATGAACCAGACGCTATAATGACAATTTTCACTTAGAAAAAGGGTATCATTTTCAGGAAATAAGTTCAATTATAACCGAAAGATAGACCTATAGAGTTACCAATAAAAAAAGTGAAGCCAAAAGGTTACCTATACTGGAATTGCGACTGCCTTTCGGTTTTGCAAAAGTCACTACGGGAAAAGCAACTTCAGCTGCAACAAAAATGAAAACTCGAAAATGTAAAACAACAGAAACCTAGCTTTGATTATGGTCCTCACGTAATTCATTATAATACTTGACATGTTTTACCAATGCTAAACATGTCAAAAATAATCTACACGTCAAAGCAATAATCTCAAGGAACAGAGGAGATCACAGCAAACCTTTCAACTTGACTGACTAAGAAAAAAGGAAACTAGATGAGAAGAGAGATTCATATTGCAGAATTCTTGTAAGAATTAGTTGTATTTTATATGAAAAATTGTATTTCCCCCATAAAGCATTGTCCACTAGTTGGATAAACAGATTGCAACAAGAAGACACCCAAAAGAGATTACCTAGCTCCAGCTACCAGGGGCTGCGAATAAATTCACCACTCGCTTGACTCCTGCAATTGAAAGTTCATGAACAAGATAACACAGGTTGATTGCAAAACTAAATAGATCACACAGATTTCTAGAGGATTCTGGAAAACTATTCTGTTATGGAAGGTTAATCCAAAATATTGCGGCATTGTTCGCGAGGAAATAATGACATCTCCAGGACATAGAACTCCCAACAAACAAAGGAAATTAGTATTCTTGGAAAGGAATATTTAGTACCAATTACCATTCATCTGGACCATCTCAGTGATTGACATCCTAGCAGAAAGGTAAAAATATTTTAAGAGAGATGACCCAATACAAGAACAAACCTTCAAATATGTTAAATTCTTCGTCTATGTTCAGAAGTTTGAACGCACTTCGAGCACGCCAGCCTTCTTCTTTTGCTTTACTTTAGTATATATTCTGCAAACGAGACAAAGTAAATAATAAAACGTGGAAAAGGGTAACGAACCAAAAGGACAAATAGCCGAATAGAATTGTACTCAAGACCCTCTTATCTCTTGAAGCTTTGCCCATGACTGAAGGATCAAGAAAGTTACAGCAGGTCATCAAGCCTTACAGCAACAACCCAATTGGAGCTTCAAATTCCTACATTCCAATAACAACAAGAGGTTTCCACATTCATGGTCAAAATTGAAATAGAGCATAAATATCTTTGAACAGTTAAAAGTTCGAGGCTAGAACATGCCAAGCGGTGTTCTCATAAACAACTCCAAGAACTAGCTCTAGAATCTTCACCTCAGAGTACCACATCAAACACAAACAGTAAAACCTTTACATGAACAGCGTAGAGATAGAAAAGTCTTGATCAGGCATTTCGTCGAGCATCTTACGCTCTCTGTGACATACAGAACTTTCACAACTCTCCACCGACAACTGCTTAAATTCAATTGGACGCAGCCAGAAACAATTCTCTAACTCATAGAACTAATATTGTTTCTGTCATATCTGATGTCAACTTCAAGGGACAACTTGTAAAATTATCCACAACCAACTACACAAGCAAACTGATCGTTACAACTCAACCAATCGCCAACGAATTACAACTCAACTTCAAATTGGAATCTAAGTACGATAACAGGTTTTCCAACAAGCCTTAAAAGGAGCTCTAGAAACTCTGAATTGTTGTTTGAACAACCGGTTTAAACATAAATTCATCGAATTCGATAGGTATAATAGAATGAATTAGAGCTACAAAGCCGGAATGTGCTCACACAGCAACGGAAAGCAAAAGCAGAGACAAAAAAAAATCAAGTAAGGGAAGACACTCTTACAGTAGAGATGCATGGCCATGTCCGAAACAAGTTGTCAAATCTTCTGTACAACAATTTTGTGCCGGCTTGCCGCCATTGTTAAGCGCTTATTGGATCGTTTTCTCCCTCCTTAATTCTTTAAATATTCAATTTTGATAAATATCTTTTAATTAATTGTAAATTCTCTCTAAATCCCAACCTCGGATATGATATCATCTCGAACCTGGTCTCCAACCGACACAGAAATTGGCCCAGCACTGAGGTGGCCCTCCCCAGTTTCAAGAATTCGAGCAGTTTCTATAGTGGTAACCGATTTGGATTGTATAGCTGTTGGGAAGCATAAAGATCGATCAATGTCCAAATTGCAACGCATTAAGGTCTCCAACCGATACAGAGATTGGTCTAGCACTCAGGATGCCCCTCTCCAGTCTCATGAACTCAAGCGGTCTCTATAGTGGTAACCGATTCAGATTGTATAGCTGCTGGGAAGCATAAAGATCGATCAATGTCCAGATTGCAACACATTAAGGTCTCCAACTGACACAGAGATTGGTCTAGCACTCGGGGTGTCCCTCCCCAGTCTTATGAACTCGAGCGGTCTCTATAGTGGTAGCCAATTGAGATTGTATAGCTGCTGGGAAGCATAAAGATCAATCAATGTCCAGATTGCAACGCATTAAGGTCTCCAACCGACACAGAGATTGGCCTGGCACTCGGGGCGCCCCTCCCCAGTCTCATGAACTCGATCGGTCTCCATAGTGGTAGCCGATTCAGATTGTATAGCTGCTAGGAAGTATAAAGATCGATCAATGTCTAGATTACTACACATTAAGGTCTCCAACCAACATAGAAATTGGTCCAACACTCTGAAGTGCCTCTCCCAGTCTCAAGAATTCGAGCAGTGTCTATAATGCTAACCGATTCAAAATGTATAGCTGCTGAAAAGCATAAAGATTGATCGATGTCCAAATTGCAACACATTCAGATGTCAATGCCCAATAAAATGTCGTCAACTTTCCTAATATGTTTTAAAACCAATATTGTACTTTCAATATTTTCAAACGTAACTCATGTTAATAATCCTTCTCAAGAAACTTTCTCATCAATTCTAACGTCAACATCAAACTATTACTAATTCAAAGTTACTAAAATTTAATATCATCTATAATTGGAGGCATAGGATTCCATCCATCCATCCTTTCATTCATCCCGACATCAAATTTCCTTTCATATAAGACATCAACAATGCTACAGATGGAGGAACCTTATGAGAAAAAGATAAATGAGTGGTCTACGTGACATGTTTGCGCAAATAAAGTGAGGGTGTACAATTAACATTGAACACAAAAATGGTCAGGAAAATACATGCTCCGAAACTAGCCATCTCTTCCAATAGGATAAAACAAAGGTGTCATCTATCAATAACTCAACAAACAGATAACTAGTTCCTTCAACTTCTAAAACAACAGATTTGTCAATGGAAGTTGCATGTTAGTTTCCAGACACGGCGGGGACGATTGCGGGTTTTGCGTCCTCGGCCTTCTCGTGTTCTTTGTTTAGCATCTGGAGAATAGATTTTGCACGAGAGAAATGAATGATTATAAGCTCATTGATATGTATAACATGCGTGCGTAAATTTGGTGGAGAGGGAGGGATCTTACCTTGTTGTTGATTAAATTATGTAGAGCAATGACACTCCGGATGAGTGAGGAAAGATAAATAACCAGCATCATATCATTGGTTTTTACTGCACAGTAGGGTAAATATAGATGAAGATTTTTAAGGAAACATGTTAATATGCCAATGGAGAAGAATCTTGAGTTAGTGTTTACCTGCAAATGATTTTATCAATTCTGCCACATTTAGATTTGGAAGAAGGTTGAACACATCCTGCAATTTTATCATGAAAATAAAAATATCGGTAAAGATCTAGTTGGTGTGAAACCCTATAAACTGTTCTTGTTCATAAGAATTTTCTTAAGAACTGCTTCTTCCTTTATTAACAGTGGGTCTTGTTGAGTAGCAAAACTACAAGCAATGTCACCTAGCTGGGAATCAGATTAGCACGAAAGGTGTGCTCAGAACCAAGGCATGCCACTTAAACAATGGAAAACATGTTTGGGGTTGCGGAATATTTGTCATTTTGCTTGGAGAGTTAGTGCAGAAAGCACATCATCAAATACATACTTTTATACACACGCATACAAAGGTACATCGATACAATGCAGTGAGATGGTTAAAAAGCTAATGGAAGAAGCAAGGAGAAAATGATACCTGTAAATGGTAAAGAATCTCGTGGTTTAATGGAAGCTTCTCATCAATAACAAGATCGAGGTAGCCCCGAATCTCACGTAGTCGTGCATCTAAACCTTTTAAAGCAGTAAGTTTGCCTGTAACCTATAAAAAAAAACATTTATATAAGCCAAAGCCTTTTGTAACCTAATGCTTCCATCTAGACGTCGAGCTCGGTACATCGAGTCAATCACAAAATTCGGGAAGGTGATTTGAATAAAAGAAAACTGATTGAAGAGCACTGCAATTTTAAGAGAAGTAACAGTAAGAAAACAGACCTCATTAGCAAGTGTACTAATGGTGGTATCCTTCACATCCCTTAGTAAGTGCTCCACACCTGTATTTAGACCAAACAATAAGGTTACGAGGTAAAAACTGATAAAACACCCTAAAACGACGATATGAATCTCATTTTATAACTCACCAATTTCCTCGACCTCGTGGGCAGCAATAACTGAAGGTACATGAACAAAGATCTTCTGGCTTTTTTGGGTAGCATTCTATCAACCCAAATTAGAAGATATGTAAGGACAACTAGAAAATCGTTTTTATAGTTAATTCAGGACCATTAAGCTAATATTGGGAGAAAGAGATATAACCGTACTTCTTTAACTTCTTCAACATCATAGTAGGCTTTAGTAGGTATTCCCAGCTCCTTGGGTTGTACATCAATAATCACAAGCACGGGATTTGGGACATAACTAAAAAAACACCGAAGAGCGTGTGAGTGATGACTCGTAGAGTAATCAGAAAAACAACATTGGCCAAAAGGATACAATATTCATCATTGATTGACCATAGAATGGCTTTCAAAAGGGTCTAAATTGGTGTTATAAAATTACATAAGTAAAGTAGCTCAGAAAACTAGATAAAATGAACAAAGAGGACAATCACAATAGTTTGAAGCTATACAGAATTTGAGAACTTGAAAATAAAATTATATGAAACTCAATCCCAAACAAGTACGGAGATCTTACTTGTGGAACAACTGGTGAATATCTAGGTCATTTTCCCGTAGCTTTGGACCTGTGCTATACCAACCTACGATGTGCTCCTTAGCTGACACGTTCACAAATGATGGATGATATAAGCAAACAATCCTCAACATAGAAAAAATACAAAAGGTACTAGAATTAGAGAAATTACCATTGATCCTCTTGAACATTGAAAACATCGACTCGTGATAGTTGTGGTCAAGAAACCATATGCTCGGATCTTTCTCGTCTTCTTCAAAGGGCACTGAAATAAAGAGAGTATACCATACAAAGGTCACAATTAAACATAGATCAAGACCAATTGATGTAGTTCAAAGATAGAAAACTTGCAGACTGCCCTTCACAACAATAACCGCCCTACTGGACTCATACTGAGTAGACTATTAACAATGTATGGGAAACAACAAAACTCTACCTAAAATTAGTAACGGCTCAACCGAAAAGTCCTAACAATCTCATGTCAGATGGATAAGAGAAAGTTTTAACACAATGAGTGTCTTAAGGGTTGAAATTTTTTACTGTCAAATCCAAACCTGCAATCCAAGCCGCCGTTCACCGGGGCTTCGGTCGCAGGCTCCCCTGTCATCCGGTCACCAACTTCCTTGACCTTCCGGCACTAGCCAGGCGTCTACATGGGTCAACCGAGTATAGGTTACCCAAAGAACTTCTAGCGTCGTACAAATCATGAAAAGTGGAAAAGGCGGGCAAATGAGTGCCCGAATCCTAATCAATTCCTAATGAGAAGCAACCTAGGAGAATTTGCGAATCAGGGCAGCCAAAGCGAAAAAAATGGCTTCTTTCCATGTCTATTTCGCGAATCAGGGCAACCACGAGAAAGGTACATTTCCAGTCTCTATAGCCAATTCTAATTTCTGTTCAGCTAACATCAATTTCAGAGAAATACCCAACAAAATGCCCAGATTCTTTGTAATGTTATCATAAAAATCAACCAGCATCCACTTTCAGGTATTAAACCGAATCAAGCCACTAGAACATCCAGATCCAAACACGCTACAACAATATTTTTGACAAGGGCAAAAGAGATGTCGGAAAGAGAGACGAATACCGAATACAGACCTGCATAGCTATTACTGACATCGACGGTGCCCTTGAAAGAGCTACCAAGTAGGACTCCTACAACTCGTTTACGGGATTCCTTGGCGACTCGGTTGTAGTTATCAACGATGCTGAGTAAAACCAGAGGGTGGACTACAACCTTCTCGACTGGCCTCGATGAAATTTGCTGCGTCTTGATCACATCCATGGCGGAATCCTTGCAGTCTGTCCGAGTTCAATCGAATCGGCGCTTCTGTGCTAAACCAAAACCGAGTTAGAAATGAAGGATTTTGTTTAGGGGTTTTCTTGTCAGGAAAGAAAACTTCAACCACGATTTTTTATTTGCTCTTGAGGTTTAAAAGAGTGTCATTTCGGATCAATTCGATAGGTCACATATTTTTCCATATTATTGTCTCTAATATTTAAATAAATAGCGTGAAAATTAATATTTTTTAATAGGAAAAATTTAAAAAAAAAAAAAAAAAAAAAAAATCGTGAGACGAGCCCAAAATCGCCGGGGCAGATCTCATTTGAGCCCAATATTAGAGAATGAAATGATCCAGCCCATCCAGAGGGAGGGTAGGCAACGTGGACGGATAACGAGGCAAAGTTCTATTAGTTTGGGAGAAGAACGAATCGTTTTTTACAAGAGTCTAAAAATCTCTCCTTAGCAAACGCGTTTTACAAGAGTGTCCAAAAGTTTAAATATGACAATATCTACTAGTAGTGAGCTTGGACGGTTGCGAGAATTTGTTGACTGTTGAGAAGGGGACGGGTAATAAGAGTGTGATGGGTACCCGAGACGAGAGTGTAACCAACCAATTTTGAAGGCACAGAGCACCCGAATTAGTGTCCATAGGGTAGTCTTTTGTGTCGACCAATAAAGTAAAGTAAAGTTGGTTGGTGTGAGATTTAATGTATATGCTCTACCATTGCCAACTTTCTAAATACATACCCATCCCTCTATCATATCATTTTCTTTTCCCACATTTAAACCTACCTCCTCCTCCTCCTCCTCCTACACTCTCCAACCACCAAACCATAACCTAAAACCCATCTTTAAACAATGGGAAGGGCAAGAAATTAATGCCCACATTCAAATTGCCACCCAAATTATGCCATATCACCCCACCTTACCCTACCAACGGCGCGTATCCCAACTGTTTTAAGCTACTACCTTCGTCCTCTATAGGCTGCGCCATCCCCACCCATGGTCGCCCTTTACTTAATTATCTTATAAATCAAATCTATTACGGAGAGATTTTCACACCCTTATGAATAATCCATTCCCTTTTTCAAGAGATTCACAATTCTCCCCCTTTGGGGCTCAGTGTCCTCACTGGCACTCGAGCCCCTCTCTAATTAACGTGGGATCTCACAATTCATCCTCATTCGAAGTTTAGATACCATTCGTATCAGTTCAGTGTCTAGCTTTGATTCTATTTGGTGTTTGACTTTGATTTGTCCATTTTGATCCGTTATATATCATCATCAACCTCACAGTTTTAATACGTTTCTACTAGAGAGAAATTTTCACACTATTATAAAAAATGTTTTGTTCACATCTCCGACTAGGGTCGATATCATAATTCTTAATATTATATAAATCACACTAGAAGAAAATGATTAAAAAAAAAAAAAGGTCACTGATGTATACATATTTAAAAAAAGAAGAAGAATATACATAAAAACGATTTATATAATTAATCTATGACCATTTTGACAGCTCAATCTTATTTTTTT